>NC_143485.1:38212469-38365761 GCF_027475165.1 Benincasa hispida | reverse complement strand
GTTTTACTTATTTGCGCTATAACGTGTATTTCTACCCGTTATCAGGACAGTAGAAAAGTTGTTCCCTTAAGGGTTGATCCTAGGTCTTGAACAAGGGGCTTCATCCTCTCGTTGGCTTGAGAGGAAATAGATTTAGGGATTAAGATCCTAAATCAATTGTTCATTAGAAGGACAGTGGTACTTAAGGAGAAAATATTTAACTTAGGGGTATTTTGTCATTTGGCCTAGCTGTGGTTACAAACAACCTATGAAGAATCAACTTATCGATGACGGTTATATCAAATGGACACATAATATATCTATAGTGAGGGGAGTATAACTACAAGCTATAGTGGATAGTCTTGTTAGTTAACAAATGTTGATTAACTAGGTTAAAGAGTTTGATTGGTTAGTCTCAGAATGCTAGAGCCCATGATCTGTAGGTCCATCAGGTCTCCTTACTAGCTTACTACGGACAAAATTGAAGAACTAGGTGAAGTAAGATTTTGAAATGTTCAAATTTGGGCCTTAGGAAAAATGGTATTTTATAAGAGATATAATTTACAATTAAATAATTAAATAATTAATTATTTTTTTTTAGAGTATTTTTGAACACTAGCATGAAAGTGTTTTTTTAAACTTGACTAGTATGATTAATCAAAGTTAGGTGTCAAAAACAATTTAATATGTGATATTAAATTTATTTTTTTAAATATTTTTTAAATTATGAAAAATAGTTTTCATAAAAATTGATTTATTTATTTTTTAAATTAGTTAGTGGAAAAAGTCAATTGTTGGATGATCCCACTAACTAAGTGGACCTTGAAATGACACTTCCAAAACTTGACACCTAAAGATTACATGCTAGTGGAGTTTGAGGTGGAAGACATGCAAGATAGGATTTTGCATGTAATTTGTTTATAAATGATTTGGTTTTTTATTTTTGTAAAAATTAATGCTTCTTTGGACTTTGACCTAAATTCTTCCACAAAATCTCCATTACTCTCCATCTTTCTAAAGTGATTTTCCCTTTAGTTCACTAACAAAACGATTCCACAACCGTGTTCTTCAACCGGAGAATAGTGAGGATTTATCGTTGATGGTGTCGATCAAGCTTGGTAGAGGAAGATTGCAGTGGATTCTACAAAAGTTATAATTTCTAACCCTTTATGCATGCTTATTCTTGTTTTTATGTAATTAGAACGTTATCGATCTTCGCTTCGCTATTGCATGTGTTCTTTATATTCCAACAATAAGTTAAACCTATATGATTTAGACAATTAGTTATATTAGAACACATAGTTGTCGCAATTCAACATTTAAAGAGATGTTTGGAGCAATTAGTCATCTACTCACTCTGATTCTAGTAGTAGAATTTCAAAATTATCTCTGTATAGAAATGATTTAAATAGTTCCAATATCATTTATTGATGTTGCTAAAGACTGGGATGTGTTATGGATCATAAATGGATTTCCTAAAGGTATATACAAGGATTGACCTCTTGTTGTTGATGTAGAAACAACATGATAACTATGATATGTATATCCAAATACCTAAATCCTAATAACCATGATACGTATATCCAAATACCTAACAACATCCTAATACCCATGATATGTATATCCATTTATGAACAGCATCACAATCAGTCATGCATATAAGGTGACACCACATGTGAGTAACTATTTGGATAACCAACAACATCTCAAGTATAAAAAAATTGTTTGCTAACTAATAACACCTACATATCAAAGACAATTTGCTAACTATCCAAATATCCAAATAGCAAGTAGTCTTGAAGTGATCAAGTACCCATTGACGTACGTATAATGATATTACTGGAACATTGGTCCCATTAAGCTTGGAGGATCATATAGTTACCATATAAAAAATTTTGGAGATACACACTCGCATTTAAATTACTCGAACATTGGTCCCATTAAGCTTATGAGGGAAGGGGGGTACATTGGTCAATAGCACATTTTTTTGTCAAATAAAATAATATCATTAAATATTTGTATCAAAGATAACCCCAATACCCAAGGCAATACGTCCTAATATCCATTTGGTTTGGACAAATTAAGTGGATTTTTACCCATTAAACCCAACCCCTGGGATCGTCTTGCCATCCTATATTAACACTTTAGAATGCATGCAAATAGAGATAGACAATGTAAAGTAATATGGTCTCAATATCCAGTGGTCAGATCATGTTGAGTAGTTCAGTGCCTAATGGAAAAAGAAGTAGAAAAAATAATAACAAACAATTGCATTTCAAACTTGAAATTTTGATGAAAGTATGCTTTTACTTGAGAATAAATAAAAAGTAAAATGTCATTCAACTTACAGCCTCTACATTGCTTCTTCATCCACTTTTCATGCACATTGACAAAGAAAATAACTACTTAAAAGCACTTGTAATAGCAACTTTAAATTACATCAAAGAAAATAACCACCTAGAACACTTGTAATAAATGGCCGATTGTCTCTTCTTTTACTAATCAAGGGAAAATTTTGAAGTTGAAATACCAACAGAGTGTATTCTGTGAAAAGTGGTATAGATGGTATCAAAAATCAAGAATTTGTATTAATTCGTTGAGCTTAAACACAATGGAAAGTATTTAGAAGAATTTAAGGAATCTACATACCCTTGTCAAAATTAAACACTTCGTTCAAAGGAGATTAATCTGAAAATAACTTCAATGACACCTCAAACTGGAAAAACGTTGAAAATTTTAACTGGAAAACTGGGGAAAAAATTAAACTAAAAAAAGAAAAAAGAAAAATTAAACTAGAAAATCGGGCGAAATAGACAGACGAAAAAGAAAAAATTGGAAAAAAAAAACACACCGGACGATGACAGATGACAATGACGAACCTGGTTGCAGACGACAATGGACAACGAGAATCGAAGAAGCTGCAGACGACGGGAATCGGCAAAGAATATGTGGAAGAAAAACGAAGGAGAATAAAGTGGAAGAAAGAAGAAGAAAGAAATTATGGGTGGCGGATGGTTTTAAACGAACCTAGCTATCCCGACGCTCACAAAATCGTGGAAGCAAAGAAGCTTTCCAACGGTTGTTTGGACACCGTTGGGCTAAGTTGCTTCTCCCGATGGTGATTTTGGTCACCATCGGGATAGCTCTAATAAAACCCTATTTTCTTAAATACACCATCTCCTGACCATGGCATAACCGTCGACTTTTTCTAGCTCTCCCAACGGTGCTTTCTAAACTATCGGGATAACTCTACGAAAAAATCCTCAACGAAATACATTATCCCGACGGTTGGTTTACATACAGTCGAAAAAAGTTTAAAATTTTGATACTTTTTTTATTTATAACCTTCGGGCGAAATAGCATTATCCCGACGGTAATTTGGGTCACCATCGGGATAGTTCTAACAAAAATTTCAAAACCCTATTTTCTTCAATTAATTATCCCGACGGTGCTTTCTAAACCATTGAGATATCTTTACAAAAAAAATACTAGTTTTTTTATTTATATTTACAACATAACCGTCGGGAGAAATAATGTTATCCCGATGGTGTTTTCGCCCACCATCAAGATACGCTAATACCATTTTTCTAAAAACTTTTTTAACTTATTAACTGTCCCGATGCTAAAAAATGGTCAGGATAGCCATGCTATTCTGACAGTAAATTTAATTACCGTCGAGTTAACTCTAATGAAAATTTTTCAACCTTCCTTTAAACCTGGATGACTCGTCTATACCGTTGGGATTGGTAATATCTCCCAACTACAACGAAAGCATCGGGAGTGGTCAGTTGATGCCGACGGTTGAAGAGAAACGCGTGGAGATAGCCCATTTATCCCGACGCTAGTCAATTTTCCGCTGAGATTAGTTTTTCTCCCGACGCTTCAAGTTAACGTTGACAAAAATGAAATCTCCCAACACTTTTGCCTACTCGGATAATATTTTGTAGGAAAAAACCAAAATTCTTGTAGTGTAAAGTAATGAAATTCATAATGACATTCATCCAAACATGCTAACTATATATTATAACAATTATAATATAATGATGAATGATAATGTCATTAATGCATGCAAACATATATTATAACATTTATATTATATGATGCACGAGTATGCTATAAAATTAAATCATGCCACTAGATTATAACATTTATAATATTCATGATGCATGGATAAATGCATAACCTATGGTGAGATTTTCTATATGGCATACATTATGACATATATTAGATAAAATTAAATCAAACACCAAATGCATAATTTAAAGAAAAATATATGGACCAAGATTGGACTCCTAAACAATTAATTAAATTAACATAACATTTATATTACTTTAATTAATTAAAAAAACTAACTATTACAAAAAAAATAGCTTCAAAACACCAGACCAAAGCTCGAACTAAGTTGTAAATCGCTCAAACCAAGCGAACTGGACACGAACTGGCTGAACCACGAACCAGACTGCTCGCGAACCACACCATTTTTCCGTCTCGGAGCGTTGCAATGATGTGATCTAGCATTGCAAAGCTACGGAAAAAAATTCCTTTTGTCTCTTTTAGAGATGTCTACAGGGCGAGATGGGGCCGGGGATGCCATTCCCCATCCCCATCCCCACTCCCCATTTCATTCCCCATCTCCGTGAAATTTTTCACGGAGATCGGGATTGGGATTCCCCACGGGGAATTTTTCTCCGTTACTTTTTTTTTTTTTTGTAAAAAGTCAATTAATTTAAATCACTAATATAAGCAAATTGTAATTAAATAATTAACTTTATCACTAAGGTGGTTATTATGGTTAGTTTTATATGACAATTTTAATTTAAAGATAAATTACTCAAATTTTGGCATAAAAAAACTAATTAATTTTTTAGTAGAAAGAAATAAATATAAATCAAGTTATTCACATATATAATCTTAGTAGAAAGAAATAAATATAAATCAAGTTATTCGCATATATAATCTAACATTAAATATTCAATTTAAACATATTCATTATCTTTCATAATACATAATCAAAATTTAAATTTAAATGTAATATTTATATAATAATAATAATAACATAGCATTAGATAATTATACTAAATAAATATGTAGAAGCTAATCGGGGCGGGAACAGAGGCGGGGGCGAGAACGGGGAATGCATTCCCCGTCCCTGTCCTTACCTAATCGAGAAATCCCTCTTCCATTCCCTACTTAATCGAGAAATCTCGCCCCCTCCTCCCTCTGGTGGAGAAATTGGACATCTCTAGTCTCTTTGCACCATTGCAACACTAGGGCACAGTGTTGCAATGCTGCTATATAGTCGCCTATTGTACAACGGCGATCTCCATCATTTCTGCTTTGATTTGGACCTCAATTTCTCTAGAACGTTGTCAAAAAAACTCACGAACAACACGAATATTAACAAATACAGACTCGATCACAAATTAATGTCCAAAACAACGAGCCCTTACAAACCAAATTGGAAAATCAAGTCGTAAATTCTAAAGACCAATCCCAAAAACATCCATAATTACAAAACCCATAATCATTCATCAACAAGAACATCATATAATAATGCAAATCCCACCATAAACTGAATTTTAATTATGGAAAATTAAAATTGGGAACCAAAAACTTGGTTCTGATACCAATTGAAGGACTTTGAGGTCCAATGCGGAAGTGGGGATCGTGTCCCGATTTCAAATCTCACAGAGAATTAAAATTACAGACCCCTAGTTTATACATTCTAAAGGGAAAAAAATAATTTTATAGCATGTTTTTAAAACAGTAAAGAAAATGAATTAGGTTTGGATTACACTAACCCTTGAAGTCTAGAGATCTTTACAAAATTCCTCTCTATCCGGTCACGAACTCTTCAATGGTAATTTATCACAGAAAACAACAACTCCACCAAAATGGCCACCACCGTAACGAAATGTTGGTATTCTCCTTTGGTTAAGAATCCACAAGAGTTTTGTGGACTCTGTGTTAATATTTGGGAAGAGAGAGAGAGTATTTTGTCTATAGAGAAAATTCATGGAAGAAGCCAAAGCCTTCTGTGATTTTTGGGGAAGAAGAAGATCACTCCCTAAAACCAACCCACTCACACGTTTTTTATAAGAGAGATTTGTGGAAGGAGTTACATACCTCCCTCCCTATTTTAATAAAAATATATGAATTATATATATATATGTATGTATGTATGTATGTATGTATGTATGTATGTATGTATAATTAATATATACATAACTAATCTTATGTTATATCAAAATATAACATATATAACCTATAGATTATTATAATATCACATATAAAATAGTATATGGTTTATTATCTCTCAATAATAAATTATTTAATATAAACTAAATTTATATAAAAAAAGTTAATTATATGAATCAAATTCATATAATTAATATTTAAATCATATTCAAATAATTATTTCCTCTCAAATAAACTTTATATTATAATGTATCAAATACATTATATTAATTATATCATATATATAATTAAATTTAAATAAATTATATCATATATAATTAATTCTCTCAATTAGTTTCAACAATTCAAGTTAACCCAAAATTAATTTGATTCTCAATTATCCCAGTTGAACTACCAAGGGGACCTTATGAACCCATAGATTGAAGCTCCAATGATACTTGATCAATTAATTAAACCCCTTTAATTAAATTGATCAACTTCCATTAACTGTCAGTCACTCCACTAAAGACCGACAACTACACTTTTAGTACTATATATATTTTTCTGTGTCCATTGGATATAACTAGTCATTAGTGTAATAACCATTTACAAATTACCCGTAAGTACAGTTAGGCCAAAATTACCGTTTTGTCCTTATAGTTACATATAACTCCTTAAGTACCACTAACCCTCTAATGAACAATAAGTCATAGTCCAACTATGACCAAACTTCTCTCAGGCCAAGAGAGGTTGTGGCGCCACATTATTTAAGCCTTGGAATCAGTTCTTAAGAGAGTAATTTATCTACTTACCCCAACATTAGGGAAGAAGTGAATTCTATCTTGTGTAGCTATGTTCCCAGCTTCCCAATCAGACGAATCCCTAAAATGGTATGCATATTGAGTCAATGATCTAGTCACTCCGACCCATGCAAATCAAAGGACCACCTTCATAGAAAGGAGTTCACAACTCACTCAAGATTCAGGTCATGTCATCTATAGTCATCCTAGTGAAATGTAAGTCTCTATTATTAACGGTGTTATATAATGAGACTATTCATTTTGTGGTCCGGTCTTATACAAATCTTTTTATATAAAACACTCCTACTCACATTTCTCTACATGAATAATTAGGATCAGATCATTTATAGAACTTTATAACAATTGTAAAATCTACAAAGTATGTCGTATTTGTAGTATCACTAGGATAAGGTACCCAACCTTATCCATCTACTACAGACCATCTAGGTTATCACTTAAACATGATCCACCTGTATGTCTCTACATATATGTTTAAGCTACAGAAAATAACCTTGGATGTTCGTTTATTGGTTTTGTGGGTTAATGCTACTAAATGTCAAATAAAATACCTCAGATTTTATTAAATAAATAAATTATTTGTACTTAACAATTACAAACTACAGGACCCAAGAGATTTGAAGTACCCTAACACACCACCTATTCAAAAGAGTTCAACCATGGATCACCCCATGACTACTTTTGAGGCTTCACTATACTTTATCATTATTCGGCACACGAGGATTCTACCTGGCTAAGTTAGAGGCATGATTATGATACCACTTGTTAGACACAATGATCATCCAGAGATCTCCTTGGTATGATATTGTCCACTTTGGACATAAACCCTCGTAACTTTGCTTTTGGTTTGATCCCAAAATGTCTCGTACCAATAAACATAGTTGTCCTTTTATCTAGTTAATATGGGACTTTGGTCGCATTCCCAACATATTCGATACAAAACTAAAAGTGAAAATTCTTATTGGACAGATTCGATTTTATGGTATTAGATTCATTAATTAAAAAGGTATAGAGTATGTTTATAACACTTTGATAAAAAAAAAATAGAAAGTTTAAGATATCTTAAACAATTTTAAAGTTCAAAAGTTTAATAGATATATTCAAAATTGAAATTTCAAAAGGCTTATTAAACACTTCTTAGAACTCAACGCATGAATCTATTGGTTGCAAACCTCAAAGTTCAAACACTAATTTTATAATTTAACCTTTTGTTAACATATTTATATTTAAGTTAAATTTGAATATACATAACTTAATGAACAAAACACACTTGACTACCTTAAGTTTATGGTTGGATGCTTGATTAGGGAACTAATTACAAGTTATATTTTGATTAGTGTCTAATCTAATCATCATTTAGCCAATAATATCAATCAAATTCAAGCATGAGTGATCAACAAATAAGATATCTAATACATCAAAGGGAACTTAGCTCAATAGTGATTTACATGCACTTATATGTTAAAGGTTCCATCTTCTCAATCTCTATAAATATATATTTTGATTTTTGGACCTTTTTTAAAAAGTATCGAAAATAAAAATACATTGAAAATAGAAGGGTAATTGACAAAAATGACATTTTCCAAGTTTTTATTTTGATTTTTGGACCATTTTTAAAAAGTATGTTTTTTTGACCCCACAATTTTGAAGATGAATGAAAATTACCCTAATACCCTTCACATTTCAAAACTCACTCAAACCCTCCAAACCCTCACTTTTCTTTTCCATTTTCACTATTCTCCATTTCAAAAGTCCTCAATCTCACTCCATTTCATTCTTCCAATTCTACATTTCCTTGTCGTTCTCCTTTTCATTAAAGATCATTGGGATTTTTCAACTAAGGTATGGATTTTCATTTTTTTTCACTCAATGTGCTAGTTTATGTTAGGTGTTCTTGTGTGAATATTTGAAATCTATGTTAGATCTATGTTGAATGTTTTTTTTTCCCTAAAAATATCATGTTCGGCATTTTCTGAATAAGTTTGAGCCTAAAATGCGTCTCCAGAAATCGGTCTTACCCAGCTGGGCTTCATACCATTGTGACCGGGTATGTGACTAGACGGGCAAGTTTGAGGTTGCTTGGGGATAGATTTGGGGAAGAGAGATTATGCCCAGTGGTAGACCAGTCGGGCCGTATGTGTATTTTGATCAGGTATGGGCGGGAAAGAGAGGAAAGGACGAGGGGTATAACACTATACGATCGTTTAGCTACGACACGCACTAACCGATGTGATGAAGTGCTACGCAATAGCGCTGAGTGATCGTTTAGATGTAGAGCTAAGCGATCGTGGTGTGGGAACTAAATGATATGTTGGATTTTCTAAACGATGGCACTACACGATCGTTTATCTACGACGCGCACTAAGCGATGTGATGAAGTGCTACGCGATAGAACTGAGTGATCGTTTAGATGTAGAGTTAAGCGATCGTGGCGTAGGAACTAAACGATACGTTGGATTTTCTAAATGATGGCACTACACAATCATTTAGCTACGATGCGCACTAAGCAATGCGATGAAGTGCTACGCGATAGAACTGGGCGATCGTTTAGATTAGAGCTAAGCGATCGTGGCGTAGGAACTAAACGATACGTTGGATTTTCTAAATGATGGCACTGCACGATCATTTAGGTACGACGCGAGCCGAGCGATGAGATTGTTTAGATGTAGAGCTAAGCGATCGTGACATGGGAACTAAACGATACGTTGAATTTTCTAAACGATAGCACTACACAATCATTTAGCTACGATGTGCGCTAAGCGATGCGATTGTTTAGATGTAGAGCTAAGCGATCGTGGCATGGGAACTAAAAGATACGTTGGATTTTCAAAAAGATAGCACTACACGATCGTTTAGCTACGACGCACGTTAAGCGATGCAATCGTTTAGATGTAGAGCTAAGCAATCGTGGCGTGGGAATTAAACGATACGTTGGATTTTTTAAACGATGGAGCTAAGTGACCGATTTTCTCAAGGTGCAATCTAATTCAGCCTCAAAGGGTTTTTGGAGCGGTTTATGCCCCTTATTAAATGCCCACTTTCAATTTCAACCACCAACCTACCAAATTAATTCATATTCCACCTAAAATTAATTTGTCCAGAAACCATTAACCAAAAACTTTTCTCACCAAAAATTAAAAAATTCTCCACCAATTTTTTCTTCACAATCCCACAAAAAGTTCTCTTCATCAAATTCTCCACTAAGAAGTTCTCTTCATTAAAATGTCCAAAACTTGTATCTCACGAAGCTGTAATTTTGTACACTCTGTCATAAGAAGGTATGTATTTCATTTTTATATATATTCTCAATAGTACACTAATTATTAGAAAAATTGACAATGCCCTACATTTAATATTTATTTATAAATTTTTGGAGGTTGATTTTTGGAGTTTGAGTTATGGTTGCTTTGTTAATTGTATGTATTTTTTTTTAATCATTTAATTGTATTGGCAAAATTTTCTTGCTCCAATCCTCATTATAAAATCTATTCCAATCGTCTATGATGGCTAAATTTTCAAAATCCATTTGCTTTTTCCTCTCTCTACCCATCATAGCAAACTGAATAAAATAAACAATGCAATTTTCACTGCATCAAAATCATTTTCAAACTCAAGACTTGGAAAAATAGAGTCCAACTCGTATGCCTTTATGCCCTCATTATCATTCAGATACTTGGCTCTAAGTTTAACAAAAGAATTTTCTCCCCTCACATTTCTAGTTTGATGTTTTAGTCCTGTGATAAGGTTAAACTCTACTTGGCTGAAGGATACTTTATTCCCCATAAGATTAATGCTAATAACATCTCTCCTAGGTTCCTTTACCTCCCGAAGAAAAATATAATGAATTAGTGGTCCATTGAATATGATGTTTGTGTCAAGGAAATGACCAAAACATGTTTGTCTAAACATGGCTAATTGTGCCGGAGATAGTTTTTCTTAATTTTAGGGATAGTCTTTCCTATGTGGGAACAACATGAAAGGGCCGCAGGACAATGGTCATTAAGATGTACCTTCATATCTAGTTCCATTATAACCTACATTTTTCATGAAATAGATAAATTAGAAGACAATATATCATGATCATCAATGCATACTTAAAAAAAATTATATATAAATATAAATAAATAAATAAATGGCATGTTCCATACCCGACCAGGTACAGGGCCGGGTGAAAAAACAGAATACCCCTACCCGATCCAATACCCGGTCGAGCTGGGTCGGGCCAAATTCCAGAAGCATCCCCTACATGGCTCGCCCCCCTCTACCCGATTCCCCTCCTCCTACACGGCTATTGTTTAGAAAATCCAACGTATCGTTTAGTTCTTACGCCACGATCGCTTAGCTCTACATCTAAACGATCGCTCAGTTTTATCGCGTAGCACTTCATCGCATTCTTAGCGCACGTCATAGCTAAACGATCGTGTAGTGCCATCGTTTAGAAAATCCAACGTATCGTTTAGTTCCTACGCCATGATCGCTTAGCTCTACATCTAAACGATCACTTAGCACTATCGCATAGCACTTCATCGCTTAGCGCACGTCGTAGCTAAACGGTCGTGTAGTTCTATTGTTTAGAAAATACAATGCCTACGCCACAATCGCTTAGTTCTACATCTAAACGATCACTCAGTTCTATCGCGCAGCACTTCATTGCATCGCTTAGCGCCCGTTGTAGCTATACGATCGTGTAGTGCCATCGTTTAGCAAATCCAACGTATCGTTTAGTTCCTCCTACGCTAAAGCAATGTATCACGCCCCCTCTCTACCTGCTGCCCTCCCCCTACCTGGTTCAATACTCGACCGGGCACCACCTACTCCTACGCTAAAGCTCTCGCAGGTACACGATCATTTAGTTCCTATGACAAAGCTAAACAATCGTCTAACTTTTCTTCACATCGTGTAACGTCCAAAACTAAACGATTGCTTAACTATTTCTTCACATGGGAAGCTTCAGTGAATATTCGTCTAACTTTTTTTCACATTGCTATATGATCGTCTAACAATTTTTTCATGTTTTTTTCTATAAAATATCATTATGGAAATAATTTGGTGAAAAGAACTTTTTGTGGGGTTGTAAACAAATTAAATTTGGTGGAGGAATTTTTAGTATTGGAATGTGAAAAGTTTTTTGTCAAATATTTTTGGATAAAATATTTTTTTGTGAATAAATTTAGAGTTTATTTGAGGTGGAGAATTTTTTAGGAATTAATTTGGTAGGTTGGTGGTTGAAATGGAAGGTGAGAATTTACTAAGGGGCATAAGAGTAATTGTACAACCAATATTTTCCATGCTTACATCACTTTCATCATCAAAGGGGTAAAAAAAAAAACTTGTGTTTCAAAATTAGGTAAAAAATACAAAATCATACTCCAAATAGGTCATTTTTATCAATTTTCCAAAATAGAACACATGGTCCGATCGAAACCAAGAAATTTGTACGGATGACCCAAAAATTGGGCCCAAAATTTCAAATGACCCATTTTTAAAAAAATAATGTCAATTGACCCTCTACTGACATCATTACCATACCAAATTATGTAAATTGCCCTTACACCGGCCTCACGAGGTAAATCTCGCTCTCATTTAATTAAATGCTCTCGCTCTCGCTCTTGCTTGAAATTCCTTGGTTTGATGTGATTGCTCGTTAGTGTACTGTTGATTTGACAAAATGTCAGGATGGAAGCCTCAAATCAAATCAATAATACCTAAACACAATACAATGGTGATTTCTTTAAACTTAAACTCCATTTCAAAGGTAATTACTTCTCTGGTTTTCGACGGCATTTTGTTGAACAGAGATTTTTCGAACCGGGATTTCCAAGACGAGGCTTTCTCAGAAAGGAACAACTTTTTCAGAAAGGTGAATTATTTGAGTCTATTTAATTATTTTTTATGTGTTATTTCTGGAAAGGTAGCATTACAAAATTTTGTATTGGGAGAGAGTAAGAAAGAGGAAGAGTAAGAGAAAGAGCGAGATTATGAGAGAGAGAGCGAGATTACGAGAGAGAGCGAGATTTTGAGAGAGAACAAGATTTTAAGAGCGAGAGCGAGAGCAAGATTTTGAGAGAGAGCGAGAGTACACTTCAATTGCTTGTACAACTTAATGACAAATGTTCTCTTGCTTTGTATGATGACAAAAAAGTGTCTATTTATTCGATTTGGAGGTGATTAAGATGAAAATGAAAGTTCGTATATTGGGGGACAGTTGAAAATCGTTGTGCCCCCTACAGTGAATTATGAAGAACTTAAATCTCGCATTTACAGGGCTACAAAAGTCAGTTCTTCAGAGTTTAATCTTATCCTAAAAGTTAAATATAATCTTGAATTTGAAGCCCCTCCACAATGCATAATGGATGATGATGATGTTCATTCTTCTTTTGCGAGAAGAGCTTAATAGACTTCAGATAACTATAACGTTGAAATCTAAACAGGACGAAGAGGTTGGAATGGGGTTTGGAAATGTGAGTTCTGATGATACGGTTGTGGACAAATGATACGAGGAATTATACCAATTTCGTCAAGAAGATGATGATATTCTATTGTCTACCAACACTGATATTCCATTGTTTACCAACATTGTACCATCAACATTCGATTATAGGGATTGTGGTTCTTCAGTGGATGTAGATGTGAATGAGCAACCAGCAGGATTGAATGAAATGGATCATGATCATGGAGATGTGCATTGTTCTACAGCAGCTTCAGTGGTTCCACCATCTGTGTCTTCAAGTCATAGAACAGAGTTGATTATGCCTAGAACCTCTTCATCTGGGACAGAGGACGTTGAAGTTAGTCAACTATTTTTTAGCAAAAAGAACTTGAAAATGAGATTATCTATTTTGTCCATCAACATAAATTTTGAATTTAAGATCAGGAAATCAACCAAATCTCTGTTCACTGTCAAATGCATTGGGGAGACATGTTTGTGGAGCCTTCATGTAGTCAAAATGGAGGGGTCTGATATATTCAAGATTACAAAGTACTGCAGTTCGCACATATGTTCCATAGGAATTTTGAATCACGACCATAGACAAGAAACTATTACGGTTGTTGGTCAACTCATCAAAGATAAGTTCACGGGTATAGGACGTATTTATAAACCTTGTCATATCGTTGAGGATATGAGGAGAGATTATGGCGTGAACATAAGTTATGATAAAGCGTGGCATGCAAGGGAAGCCGCGTATGATCTCACTAAAGGTACTCCAGAATACTCATACTCCATACTACATGTTTATGGAGAAGCGCTAAAAATAGAGAATCTGGGTACAGTCTTTGATATCGAACTTGAAGATGAGGTGCATTTCAAGTATATGTTTATGGCATTAGGGCCTTATATTAGAGGTTTTGCAAGCTATCAGCCTTGTATTATTGTTGATGGATCGCATTTGAAAGAAAAATACAAAGGCACCATGTTGGTTGCGGTTTCTATGGACGAGAACAATCAATTATACCCACTAACATATGCAATAGTGGACAATGAAACTGATCGATCATGGAAATGGTTTATGTCAAACTTGAAATGTAGTATCGAAGAACCCGATAATCTGGTGTTTGTGTCTGATCGAATGGTATCTATCAACAATACTATTCGTGCATTTTTTCCCAAAACATTTCATGGATTGTGCACATGGCATATAAAACAGGATCTGGTTACAAACTTTAAGGATAGCACAGTTGTCAGGATATTTAGAGATGCAGCAAGGGCATTTCGCATGACAGAGTTCCAGACAAAATGAGACGAACTCCCAGTTTTAGAGACGGTGCTGTCACGAAATATTTGGAAGACATCAGTCTTCAAAGGTGGGCACGGGTTTATCAAATAGAACGAAGATATGATAACATGACATCCAACAGTGTAGAGTGTTTCAATTCCTTAACTAAAGAGTATCGACTAATGCCCATAGTATGCTTTATTGAACATGTTAGAGGAATGCTCCAATCGTGGTTCTACGAACGGAGGAATTACTGGGCATCTCGTACGATATTGCACTCTGACTACTGTGAAACCCGATTGGCAAGTGAAGCCGATAAGGGCAGACGATATCAGGTGGAGCCTATTGATTGTTATCAAGTACACGTGCGAGATAATCGATTGGACGATATTGTCAATCTTCACACGAAGGAATGCACTTGTAAGGAATTCGACTCACTTGGTATCCCGTGTTCCCATGCAATTGTTGTTGCCAAGGAAAGAAATATACCCATCCACAGACTTTGCAATCGATTTTATATAGTGGACTCTCTAATGACTGCGTATGCGGAGCCTATAAATCCACTTGGCCACATATCTGAATGAAAAAGACCTTCTGGATACGTAGAAAAGATTATCCTTCCTCCGAAGTTTGTGCCAAAGCTGGGCGACGGATTGTGAGAAGAATACCATCTAGAGGAGAATTTCGCAGACAAATGAAATGTGGTCGGTGTGGAAAATATGGACATAACGACCAAAATTGTATTGGACCGCTTACAACCGTACGACGTGCCAAAAATTCCAGAGACCGAGACACAAACGCCCCTCATCCAATTTAGTTATAAATACCATTGATCATTTTTTCATACGTCATACTTGTAACATACTTCATACTTTTGTATACTTGTAACATGCGTCATACTTTTTCATACTTGTAACATACTTCATACTTTTTCATACTTCATACTTGTAACACTTCATACTTCATACTTTCATCTTGTAAACAAAAAACAATAACAAGCTGGAGTATTTATATAATAGCAATATTCATACTCTCTCAATCTTCATACTCTCTCCATCTTCATACTCTCTCAGTCTTCATACTTGTAACAAAAATGAATAACTTCATACTCTCTCAATCTTCATACTTGTAACAAAAAACAATAACTTCATACTCTCTCAATCTTCATACTTGCAACAAAAATGGATAATCTCGTTCAATCTTCATGCATAATCTCGCTCTCTCTCAACATCTCGCTTTGTCAATCTTTGAACTTTGAACCTTGAACCATATAATGTTCTAAGCTCAATTATGCATGTTCTGATAAAATTATGATATTGAACTTTGAACTTTGAACTTACATAAAAAATACATGTTCAATTATACAATGAAAAGAGCAGTAGCTCCATTATACATAAAAAAAATGCATGTTCTGATAAAATTCTGATATTTAACTTTGAACTTTGAACTTTCATAAAAAATATATGTTCAATTATACAATGAATATTTTTACATACATAAAAAATAAATGAATGTTTTTACATACATAAAAAATACAATAAAAAATACATGTTCTATACATATAAAAATTATGGAGTGTTTGCTCATAGTTGACACGCTAATTGCATCCTATATTCATTTATCTTCTCCTGAGTGATTAGGATGGATCAGCACCAGTCACCAGGTGTTCCAATAGTTTGATTGCGAAGATGCCACAATCAAGCGACCCGTGTTGTTTGTCGATGTCCATAGGTCACGAGATTTTCCAAGGGGCTGTGGACAGGTCCGGCTTCGATCGATCCACATCACATTAGTGAAGTAGGGACCATCAATGGCTCCAGCCAATTCACCAGCTTTGTCATTGGTGTGTATGACAGAAGTGAATCGAACACGAATGTGGCCTCTGTTAATGTCCATTGCAAGGACCATCCAGTGGTCACTGATATTCATCGCCGTATAAACAAAATCCACATCTGCCCATTTGACATCGAATTTACCAGTGACGTAGTCCTTATACGTGTCTTTATCTTCCTATAATAGGGCAGCCTCCAGAAGTGACTTATTCTTTATTCATTTAAATACCCCGCCATGAGCATTAAGGTGACTCTGTTAAATAAAATGAGAAGTTAAGTAAAGAAGTAAAGATCAGGAAACTTAATGAAATGAGAAGTTAAGAAACAAAATATCAAAAATTACCGTTACACCAATTGGCAAAATGGTGAACTTGTGCATGCATATGTCGGGTCGGGTATAAAATTTATCTTTCATAAAATAAAATAAAGTATTTATGGTCTGCATGAAAAATTAATATGTTAATAAAAGTACAAGATAGCCAACATGTAAAGACGTAAAGACTAGGATACTTACATCGCACTCGACCAACGAATTCGGGGTAATCAATTCCTTAAAGAATTGCTTCGCGAGTGGTTTAAAGGAGTTCTCTCAAACCTCGTTGTCTGTATTGTCGTTCGAGATCCATCCCATCATTTCTATCAGGATATTGTGTGGAACATCGTGTGCTACGTTATATGTGACGATCGATCTGGATATTGACGTAGCTACACCTGGGAAAGGATGTTCAACCACACTTTTCTTCTTTATTTGGGCTGGGGGTGTATATTTACCAACCAGTTTTCTCTTATGACTAATTCTTCGAGATTTCTACATAAACAGATAACAAAAGGTTACTCATCAAGAAATATAAAAATATAAACAAAGATTACTGATCAATAAATTACTCACCAGTGGAACTTCTTCTGTGGTCGTAACAATCCCAGAAGCATCGGCCTCTGGGATGCCAGACATGTCAGCCTCTGTATGTGGCATGGTGAGTAAGGTAGACATGTCGGACTTTGTTTGTGAGACGTCGGCCTGTATAGGTTTGACGTCAATTGGTGATGTCATGGCAGTGGTGGTATCGGGCTGTACAGGGGGGTAGGAGTAGGTGAAGTGGTGGTATCGGGCTGTAAAGGGGGGATGAGGATGGGAGTGTCAGAGGCAGTCGTAGTCGTATCGGGATCCCGAGATGAGATGAGTGACCTGGTCATCTCCTCATTCACCGTGGAACCCTTCAATTAGTAAAGTAAAATGGTGAGTTCACAAACACGTAAAAACTAAACATATAAAGACATAAAATGATGCAAACCTTGCACATAGACTGCAACAATGACAGGATGGCCGACAATTGCCCTTTCATGTCAGTCATGTTTTCCTCCATACTGGATACACAACTATCTAAACCCGATATACAGCCATCCAACCTCGATAGTGAGTTGTCAATGGACCGTAGGTACGAATAAATAGACTCGTCGGGATTGGCTCCCTCCCTGCGGCATGCAGCACACTTAGGACACTCCTCATCCACTGGTCGCTTTGTACCAAAGTCTGCAAGATAGATATCAACTTGGTTCAACTCGTCCTCCTCGAGTACGTCCCCCATCATATCATGGAACATATCATCACTAGGTGTGTATGTCCCTCCTTCCACCCTTCCATATTCAACATCCTCGTGCTCAGAATGCTCGGGTTTTTCCCCTCCCTCCACCCTGACAACCTCATCATTGTCATCTCCACGATGATCATCATCGTCACTTTCACTTTCAGGACTACCCCCCTCACTCGTCGACCTATTGCCACTTTCAGAACTATGATCATCCGCACCTAGCTCAAATATAGGTTGTCGTTCCACTGGGGTATCCCGAAACTCCCTTTCAGCATCTGACATGACAGTGCCCTTTTTAACCTTTATCTGCATTAACAACCCAGTAAACTGGTTAGTGTCAATTTAACAACCAGATAAACATATTATGCATAGAGTAAACGTACATTGTTAGACTCGAATATCTCTCTCTCGAGTACTTGAAGGACACTGAGTGGGAGCATGACCATCATAATATGCGGGGCAAAGCCACCTTACTCTTTCGCTCCATAATGTTCCTAACTATCGATGAAGTTAGGATCTTGTACATCCATACCTAAATAAAAATTAAAATATATTAAGAACAATAGTAATATTAGATCAAACAACACGATTATTATGCTAATCAAATTTACCTGGAACGCTTGTGGAAATCCACATAAAGAGTACTTCACAATGTAGTTTTTATTTGCTTTGACCCTCGTCTTGTACAAACTGCTCTTATCATTCAACGCGGTCTTTAGAGCATCCAATGTCCTCTCCCAAATAATGGTATCCCAATCAAGACTATTGTAGTACTCCAAGTTTTGAACGTCCTTGAAATGTTTGAGGTCGATTGCATTTTTCTGTTTGTTTTTCCCCATCACTGTGACCTCAGTATAGTAAACTAGGTTGATCTTCACAGCATCATCATCATTTTCAAACTCTAAGTCCTTGTATTTCTCTTCAAGTTGACGGAGGTGTAAACTGTCCTTCGTCACTCAATTACCAAAATACTTGATAGCAAGTTCATATGAGGACTGTTGGTTCAGATCAACTCGTGTTGGGGATTGCCACAAACCAATCATCACCAAAAAGTCATCCTTCGAAAAAGTGACAATCTTCCCACAAACAGAGAATGACATTGAGTCTTCACTTCTCTAAGCAACATGTGATGGACAATTGGGCTGTTAAACACCATGTCAACATCTACAAATGGCCCAAAAACTGTTCTCTTGAACATGTCCAACTGCGTTGGCGTGAGCTTCTCTTTAACAATCTTGTTTGCATTAGCAATGTGGGCCAAGCTGGTTACTTGACCGGAAAATCGGTCGGCTTTGGCTATTCTGAAATGTGTAGCCATCTTAAATCACTCCTGCATGAAATAAAAAATCAATCAGTAAACTCCTTCAGAAAAAAAAAATGTAAAACAACATTCTGTTTAAATCTCGCTGGATTCGCTCTCGCTGGCATCACTCTCGCTGGTGTCGCTCTCTCTAGTATCGCTCTCTCAAGTATCGCTCTCTCCAGTATCGCTTTCTCCGATGTCGCTCTCTTCGATATCGCTCTCTCTGGTATTGCTCTCTCTGGTGTCGCTCTCACTTATCTCCCTCACATTCTCTCTTTTTACTCGTCTTCAACCACATAACACATCGAAAACCAGAAAAACAAACAAAAAAACCATAGGTTCATTTATCTCGCTCACATTCACTCTCTCCGGTGTCGCTCTATCGATTTCACTCTTACTTATCTCGCTCACAAACTCTTTTTACTCGTCTTCAATCACAGAACACATCGCCAAAAAAACAAACAAAAAAAACCATATGAGTGTATTTCTAAACCCAGAACGACCCACAAAGCCCCATTACCAATCAGTGTAAGACATTTTCAGGCACATATAGAAAGATTTACCGATCAGATTCGATTTACCGGCGACAGTAGAATCGTTTGCAAGCCGAAAATAGTTTTTTCGTTTATGAGCGATACGAATTCGTTAGCCTTGGAAAATTTGAATGAAGAATAGTTTAGAAGGTGGGTTCTCAGTAAAAATGTAAGAAAACGAAGAAGTAAGGGCATTTTACGTAATTTGGTATGGCGAAATATCAGTAGAGGATCAATTGACATTATTTTTAAAAAATGAGTCATTTGACATTTTGGACCTAATTTTTTTGATCATGCGTACAAATTTCCCACCGAAACCCAACCCCGAAACACTGTCCAAATTCGGAATCGGGTCATGCTTTCTAGGGTTTAAGCCATTCACTGAATTTCTGAATCTCTCTGTATATTGTCAATCACAAGACGATGACCTCCATGGCTGCACTGTCAAGAAGGCTTTGCCGCTCTCTCCTGTCGAATTCAAAAGCTTCTCATCACCATAACATCCTCCCCGTAACCTCTTGCACTAATAACCTTTCCTTCCGCTCGGTATCAGACATCACTGAGTCCAGTATTGAATCGGACTTGGACTCGGACTCACATTCAGTAACTAATCCACCTTCTCTCTCACCTTCCTCGTCTCAATCATCTACCCAGTCGAGAACGATCTACAATCGACCTCTGGAAAATGGCCTCGATGCTGGTGTTTATAAGGTAGGTTGGAAGTACGAGGGTTTTGGGACTTTTTGTTCTCGATGTTTGGTTACTTACATTTTCATCTTAATGACATTTCTTGTTTGCGTGAAGGCTATATTGGTGGGTCAGGTGGGGCAAAGTCCATTGCAGAAGCGGCTGAAGAGTGGGATAACAGTGACGCTATTATCAGTTGGGACGGGCGGTATTCGTAATAATCGGAGACCCTTGGCTAACGAGGAACCCAGAGAGTATGCAAATCGGTGCGCAGTTCAATGGCATCGGGTTTCGGTTTATCCTCAGAGACTGGGCAATATTGTCATGAAGCATGTTGTGCCTGGGTAAGCATTTCGGTCTTGATCATTTACCTGAGGTGCACGGAGATAATACCATAGAAATTTGTTTGTAGTCTGCCATCAATTGCCGTGAGTTTCTTAATTGCGAGCTTATGTTACATTATAAAGTGGTGCGAAGCTCCATTTAGTTAAAATTCGATTCCAAACTGTCCCTGTTATTGACTTTGTAGTTATCTTGTTTTCTGGTTCATGTTATCCTGTTTTTTTTTTTTTTTTTTTTTTTTTTTTTTTTTTTTTTTTTTTTTGTTTGAGGGACGAATCGGAGCGACAAAGGGGTTCATGTTATCCTGTTGCTCACAAAAGATATTTCACTAGTCTTAGTTTCCTCATTTCTTTGTTGCAGCTTCATATCTACTGTGTAAATTTATCTTTTTCAGTTCAATTTTGTATTTGGAGGGGAATTTGGAGACCAAAATCTTCACTGATCCAACCACTGGTCTCGTTCGAAGTATTAGAGAAGTTGCAATTCGTCGCAATGGTACACTTTTTTCACTCACCCTGTTTTATGAACATATAGGTCCTCATGTATTCTTGCTACTTAAACTACATACCATCAGTGTCATGTTTAATAAAAAATATTCGGTAAATTTTGTTTTCAACTGTGATGAAGGTACAGCCTCATTACGATGTAAATGTCCTTTCTTGGACGTGATATGTATTTTAACTAAAACAAACAGATTTAATTTTCTTGTGTTTTGACTGGTGGTCAAATACTAATATTGGGTTCCTGATTTTTCCATTTCCCTTTTCTTGTTTCGTGGCTTTTCATGGCCTGTTCCTCTGTAAACCCGAGGGATTATAATGAATTTGATTGCTTTTGTGCGACTTGGCATTCATGCATGTTGAAATTAAATGCCCCTAAGATCACATATGATCTCCATTGATAAAGTTTGGTTATCATGTAGGCCGCCTTGTATTTTTGGGGAAGGGAGAAGTTAATGGTCAGCAGTCCACTCCATCAGAATTCAAAGGTGTTGGCTATTACTAAGAGATGATGTTTGCAGTTTTGTCATCTGAAGGTCTGAATCACCCACTTATCTCTATAAATGCTGTGATTTCACTTCAAATTAGTTGTAACAAGGCATTCTGTGATAGTTCCCTTTTCCCCCACCCTTTGTTAAGTGACAAATATCTTTGATATTTATATGATTCAAATGAATTTGATTGAGAGAGAGAATTGGAATCCCAAGTTCATTTTGCTTTCTCATCGCAACTTATTGCGACTTACTGGTTCTTTTGTGATGCTTTTTCTATGCTTGCCTGTATAGTTGCAGTGGTCATGGGCATAGTTCCGGTTAGACAGAGTGAATGCTGGCTTTCTGTGAAACAATATCAGTATTTTTCAAACCTAGAGGCAGATGTATAAGTAATGGAGCCACATAATGTATGAGTATGAATACGTGATAACTGATAACATAAAATAAAATATGCCTTAATTGGGAATGATAGGTTTTCGTATATTGATGCCATGTATTTTCAATAATCGATAATGAATTCAAGTGGAATTTTCTAGTAAAACAGAGTTTTAAGCCAAGGTTGCCTTTCGTTGTAATGGTGCAGAAAGGGACAAAAAAGTGATAAATCTACATATAGCAATGGGATAGCGACCAGGATGATTGCTCGAGCGAAGTTGCGTGTCATAACTCTTTTAGATTAGATTATAAAAAGTAACTTTGCCTTTGATGAGAATTTTTTATTCTGAAAATTAAATTTATAAATAATACTTCTTGAGTTTTTTTTTTTTTTTTTTTGGATATATACCTTCTACTAACGTTTTCAAAAAAATCCCGTGAAATTTTAAAAACTAAAAAGAAAGTTTTTGTTTTTAGAATTCCACTTAAACCGAAGTTAAGACCAAAAAAAAATAAAAAATTATAATTTAAAACAGGAGAACAAAATCATTATTAATGGATACAAACTTGAAGTTGAAACCACACAGTGATTAGCTTTGTGTTCGGTGTACATTGTTTGGCCCACATTACTCTGTTACGAATCTGACGATTGGTAGGCAAATAATAAAACATGTTCATATACCACAAGAAAATCTGCATTCTATCTTCTGTGGTTATCATTTTCTACATTACTTATCCACAAAATCTCCTTCCCCAAAAGACTTGAATTTCCCATTGAAAATCAACAAATCAAGAAAACAACACTGCAAATCAGGACATGTTGCGAAGCCCCAAATTTCTTCATTCCCCAAACTATCCACACCCTTCTTCAACCTCTCAAACTCAAAAGCAAAACATCCCCATTTCCCCAAAATTTCCACTCATCAAACAATGTTCCACAATCTCTCGCCGGAATCTCACCATGGGAACCAATTCCCTCTTACTTCTTCTCTTTGGTTCTCAGCTTCAAGACCCATTTTTCATGTCCTCAAAAGCAGAGGTTGAAGAAGAAGAATTACGGAGTACCAAAGATGACGGACCTTTGTGCACAGGGAAGAGCCCCACCAAGCGAGCATTTCTTGATATCTCCATTGATGGAGAGCCTGCCGGTCGCATTATCATTGGCCTTTATGGCAATGATTCCCCTGCAGGAGTTGCAAGATTTAGTAATCTTGTAAGTGGAGCTGCTGGGATTTCTTACAGAAGAAAAGATTTTGTAAAGATCACTTCAAATTATGTCCAACACAGTGGAGTTAGATCTTATGGTGTGGATTTTGAGCTTGCAAAGAGGAATGGGAATGAATTAGTATCTGAAACTCTTAAGGATGAATGGGAGAGACTGAACGAGCAATGTTCTGGGACTAAGAACTTGGCTGGAACTGTGGGAATCATTGTGAGAGATCCTTTAAAACCACCTCCTAAGTTGAAGTTGGTAGCTAGGAAAGGGAAGCTGGAGGTTGACCAGGAACAGGTCGGTACTGACCCGAACGGAACGGAGTTCACGATATCCATTAAAGATTCGCCGGAGCTGGATGATTCAGCTCTGGTGATTGGAACAGTTTTGGAAGGAATGGAAGTTGTGGAGAGGATTGCACAAGTGAAGACTGTGAAAGATAATACTACTTCTCCTTACTTCAGGTAAAGTTTATGTTTTTTTCTAAGATAAAATTATGGGTTAATGACAGCATGTTATTTAGGAACAAACGTCAAATTAGATTATACCAATTTGAATCATAAACTTTCACTTTCGTCCAAACTCTAAAATTTAATAAATGTTGCAATTTTTACTCTCGACTTAATTTTCGTTAATTCGGCTACTAATTTAAATAGAAAATATTGTAAACATCTTAAACTCACTACTTTCAATGGAACTGCACAAATTTAACTATGAGTAATACTTGATTCTTCATGCATTTTCTTTAAGTATATAGTAAAAAGAACTAAAAAAAAATTAGTGGACTGCACAAACTATTGAACAATTTTACGAAAACTCATATAATTTCAACAAAATATTTATACTTATGTTTTATAATTCTTTTGAGTGCTGAACTTTTTTCAATGATATTTAAAACGAAAACTTATTAGAAGATTAGAGTCCTTTTAGAGTTTAGCGCTAAGATTCCAACACTCAATCTTTCTAAACTTGACAAGTTTGGAATCAAGATTGATCTAATTTTCCTATTAATAATTGATTTAGTTAGAGTATGTCAATGAATTAGGAATTGACAATGAGGTTTGGATTGATGAGCAGGGTTGCAAAGCTAATAGGCGATAAAAGAGCTGTTGTTGCAGAAAGAGGATTCAACCGTCCTTATTCAAAAGTGATCGTCACAAACTGTGGGTTGCTAGAACAATGACACTTCTTCTTTTTTCAATCTTTACATCAATTGAATTATGCTTATTTTAACTAAGATGAGATGATTATGCTCCCAGTTTTGTCGAATTGTTTAAATGTAACTATATCCTTATAAATGAATGAGGTATTCTATATCAATATTTTAATATAAAAATTCTTCTGAATTTAATTTATCGGATAATAACCTTGTATGGTATTTCTTGTTATAGTTCATAGATTCAATTCCCTGCCGCATCCCTCGACCCCTTGTTTGTGATGTATATTACAATTTCTAACACATACTTAACATGTGATTTCATTCTACGCATATGGTTAATGAAGAATTGTTATATTCTGGTTTCCTCTCTATGAAGTTAGAATTGTGGAACATGGAAATTGGGTTTGCCAAATGCTCCAACTTTTTTCAAAATAGACTTATTTTTTAAATTATTTCAAAATGCATTCTAAATACACCTTAAATGATTATAAAAAGTTGGTTGTAATTTAAGTGTGGGAATTTTCTTTTATTTTTTAAGGACTAAATTAAGATTGTGTGATTTCGTTTTACAGAATTTGACAAAACGAAAATCTCATGGTCGATAAAAACATAAAAATGAATTTATATCATTTATTTATTTTTGAATAGGTAATATTATTATACAACAATAAGTGGGATCTCATAACCTGGGATCAAGACACCACAACATTCAAGCCACCTATATAAACATCGCACAAGCATAACTATAATCAAAAGACTTCCCAAAGGAAAAACAAACAAAACCAACCAGAAGAGAAATCCCACAAGCCGGGGAGCACACAAAAACCAAAGTAACCAAGAGAAAACTAAAAGCAACGAAGAGAAAGAAGCTAGAGAAAGTCATGAAAATCAATCTGCCAAGAAGTAGAACGCGCACAAACCATAGAGACGATAAACTGAAACAAGGTATACGCCATTCTCGGACGCCCTCCATGCAGCCGACGATTCCTCTCCTGCCAAATAAAGTAAATTGACGCACACCAGAAAACTCGAAATAACTGACTTTGCACACCCTTACCAGCCCCCATCCGACACACCCAACTCAACTCTACATCTCACCCAACAACTCGATAAGACGAACTCAGCAGACGCACCACACCCTCCTAAATCTCCCTCCTAAACACATAGTAAAAAAACAAATGATTCCGAGACTCTACCTATCCACACAAAGCAGACAGAGATTCCACCTCCTCAACCAATCCCGAGTACCTAATCTATCCTTCACTGCAAGCCAGACACAAAAAGAATGCCTTGGGACATTACCCCCAGACCAAACCAGACGAGTCCAAGACACTTTAGGACGCCTAGGACGCAAACTCTCCCACGCATTAGCAATAGAGAAGAGACCATTACCACTTAGAACCCAAACCCAACTATCCTTCACACTCACTTTCAGCACCACTCCCTAAACCAAACCCCATTATTCAAGAAGTTCCCAAGAAACCGAAGGCCAATGCCAATAACCATCAATAAATAAGAAGCCTGACAGTCTAGTCTCACGACAACTATCAGCATCAAAAATCACATGCTCCCCATAATTCTCCAAGATAGACCCCACAAGCAGCCACGGATCCTATCAAACAAAACATCTCCTACCATTACCAACCTGCAACCTAACCAACGGCCTAATCCTATCTCGACAGCATAAAATTGCCCTCAAACACCACGATCGCCCAACCTCGACACGAACCACCCATAAAGACCATCCTCTAAGAACATACTCCTCCATCCAAGTAACCATAAGGAACCAGACCGCACCAATAATAACTATAACAATTTCAAGATTGTTGCCTCATTCCAGAAAGAAGTGTGATGGATACCCAAACTCCCTTCAAATAACTTCAAACAAACCTCGTCCCGAGCAACACACACACCCCCTTGCCATCAACCCATCCCCTCCACAAAAAAACCCGTAGAATACGATCAACCTCATGGCCAACAGAAGTAGGCAACACAAACACACTAGACCAAAACACCTAGAAGCTCTACAACACTGACCTAACTAATTGCAAGCGTCCCGCAAAAGAGAGGGATCTTGTAACCCAACTCCGAACCCGAGCTGTAATCTTCTGAATCAATGGGGCACAATCAATAGCTTTTAGCTTACCCAACAACAGAGGAAGTCCAAGATAACGAATAGGCAAAGACCCGAGAACAAATCCCATACTAGTAGCCAGATCCCTTGCCACATTAGAAGAAACACCAATAACAAACATAGAACTTTTACTAACATTAGCCACCAGCCCAGACAGCTTCACAAACTGACGTGACACCTGCCTCACAAAACTCAACGAACTACAATCCACCCCACAAAAAATCATAAGGTCATCAGCAAACAACAGGTGAGTCAATCTCACCTTTTCACACCTATGATGAAACACAAAGAAGGGAGGAGGCCTATTCAACAATCGAGATAATACTTCCATGACCATCACAAACAGAAAATAGGACAAAGGATCCCCCTGCCTTAGCCCTTTCCTATATAGAAAGTAACCCCCAAGAGAGCCATTGATCATTATAGAGAAAAAAGGAGAAGTAACACAAGCATAGATCCAGCTCACAAACTTCAAAGGAGTTCCAATGGCCAAAAGAACACCAAACAAAAAGTCCCAATTAACTGAGTCATAAGCCTTTCAAAGATCCACCTTTAACACACAACAAGGCTTACCCTTATTAAGCTGATAACCCTCAATAAGCTCTTGGCACAATAAAATGTTATCCGTGATACACCACCCTTACATAAACCCCTATTGATTCTCACTAATAAACCAAGGCAAACACACACGGAGTCTGTCAGCAATCACCTTAGAGATACACTTATACACCACATTACAGCAAACAATGGAGCGAAAATCCTCCATACGATCAGCACCAAATCTTTTAAGAATCAAGGTAAGAGTCGTGGCATTTACCCCATAGGGAAGATAACATGTATCAAAGAAGTGACGAACGGCAGAGTAGAAATATTCCCCCACCACACTCCAAGAAGATTTCTAAAACTCCACTGGAAAACCATCCGGACCAGGAACTTTACCCGATTTCATAGATAACAGGGCATTACGCACCTCATCCCTAGCATCAGGTCTGCAAAAGTCCCAAATACATTCATTAGGTCACTGAAACTGCACAATATCATTTATCTAGGTTGTAAGGTCTCAATATCCCATATTCTACGACCCCAAACTCCCACTAAAGTAATTAACAGCCATATTTGCCACCCTACTATAAGTCGATTAACAAATGTCATCAGAATTAATCATCGAGAAAAAACCATTCCTAACTAAACGCGTCTGCACAGACCGATGAAAGAACAATGTGTTTTGATCTCCCAACTCCAACCACCGAACATGAGACTTCTGACGAAGGGAAGCCTCCTCCAATATCGCTAACCTTCAAAAATCATCAGTCAATAAGGCAACCTCCCCAATCAAAATCTCAAAAGAAGGGTTATACTCCGCAGCAACCTGAGCTGACTCCATCCTACTTCTAGCCTCTCACGTCAAGCACCTCAAACCCTCAATACGCTTACTAAAAGTAGTATGCAATACCGGTTTTAAGGCCTTCAAACTTCTCATCAAACTAACCAAAGAGAACACACCGGGATAGGATTTCCAAACAGAGACAACAATGCTCAAGAAATCAGCAAAATCAACCCAATGATTAAAATACCGAAACATGGGAACCAGACGATCAACACAAACATCAATGTTAACCAAAATGGGGCTATGGTAAAAAATCCCCCACGGCCTCACTCTAACCTCAGTATATGGACTCGAAGTTGTCCACAACTCATTCACTAGGAACCTATCTAAACGGCACAATATACTAGCACCCTTAACCTTACTCGTCCACATAAACCAATTCCTTAAACCTCCAACTCCACCAGATCAGCCTAAAAAATAACTTTATCAAAATCCTCCATCTCCCCCTACAGGGATTACCCCCCAAAAGCCTATGAAGGATTACGAATATCATTAAAATCACCCATAACTGCATCTCTGATTTTCCAAGTAGAACAAATATCAACCAATGATCGCCAAAGGCCACGCCTCTCAATCACATTATTGGAAGCATAAACAGCAGCGACATTCACAGTAGCAGAAGAACTCAACTCTCTGAGACACCTACAATACACTGACCATCAAAAATCGAAGGAGAAAAGTCATACAGATTCTTCTTCCACATAACCCAGATACGCCCCACACCCCCAGGCTATGAAACATAGATACTTTATGTGAGGCAAAGAATCAATATCAGACACGTATCAGATACAGATATTTCCAGATACTTCCCAGATACGTATCTGACATTCGATTTAACGCATCTATTTTTACGCATACTTTTTTTTAAAGAAAAAAGACAAGCAACTCATCTAATCTTTCCCAATCTAAAACTAACAATCTATTTAAAAATCTCACTACTCGAGACCAAAACTAAAAAGGAAAAAATAAATAAAATACCAAACCTTAGAATCATCTAATCTTCATCTTCACATTTGAGTCCTCATAAAGTCTACCAAAATATAAACCATTTAGGTATCTTCATCAATTCAATGAAGAAGTTCTTTGTTTATCTTCATACTTCTCCCTCTAGTCTTCTTCTTTTTCTTTGCAATATAAGTCACTCTTGTATTACATTTTATTAACTATTGTACTTCAACATCTTAAATGTTGTTTTTTTGTATTGAAATTTCAGTGTTTGTATTCTATTTTGTGATATTGTTATTAACTTGTATGCTAAATTTATCTATATCCTAGATTCTTTAAAAATGTCTTCAATGTATTAGTATCCTCGTTTTTTGAATTATATATATATTAAAAATTAATAAAAAGATGACGTATCCTTAGACGTATCCGTATCTTAGTTTTTTAGAAATTGACAAATCACTGTATTTGATCGTATCCATATCGTGTAGTCGTATCTGTATCTGTGCTTCATAGCCCCCAGGGATATAACTACACACATAGGTCCAAGACTCTCCTAATATTCGAAACACCAAATCAAAATTCTCCGCACGCACCCTGGTCTCAAGCAAACAACAAAAACTTACTGCAGAAGAACAAAGAAAATCCGCCACCGCTCTACATTTAACAGGGTCATTCAAACCCCGGACATTCCATGAACACCAGATCATGATACTAATAAGAAGTCTCTTCTACTACCCCCCACAAGCCTGTTACCTAAACTCCCAACATCCATTCCTATAACAAGCAACGGATCAGGGTCAGCCTGCACTAAAACCAGCAACTAATTATACTCATCAACATGCTTCACAAACCCCAAAATACCTGGGGATCCACAAACTATTCTACTACCTGGAGGCAAGATCCTAGGGACCGAAGAACACTTCTAATGACAACTGGACCTCCACTAACCACCCTATCACGTAGGCAACGACTAACCAATGTGAACTCATCAGCACATCCTACCCTACCACTCAAACAAATTGGGCTAACATCATAAACAACCCTCCCTACACCACCCCCTACACACTCAGGTGCACAGCCACCCTCATCAACACCCATCTCCTCAGAACAACCATCACTAGCCACCACTATACTAAAATCATTAACCTTCAACATATTCTGATTCTCACACATAACAGTAGTATGTCCAAACGAACTGCAATAACCACACTTACGAGGTTTTCACTCATACAATATTGGAACAATAAATTCTTGGCCTCGCATTCTAACTGTAACCGTAGGTGGTATCATCGAATCACCATCCACCTCCAAAAAAACTCTAGCATACGATAAAAGACGCCTCTTTCGGGTTACAGCATCAAGAGATATAGGTCTACCTACTACACTAGCAACCACTGCCAATCCCCTATCCATCCACAACTTCAGTGGTACACGTTATAATTTAATCCATACCGGTACAGAATCAAAAATAAAAGTTTCAGGAACAATACCTGAAGACCATTGTCGAAGTAATATAGGCTTACCACCCGGGTGCCACAGACCATTATTTAATACCCAGTCACACGATTCCGTTTTGGGGAACTTAAAAGTAATCAAGTCATTCTCCAAAAGTGTAATAGTAGGCATCTCCACACGACCCCATATCCTTTAGACAAGCCGAGAAATCACCAAGTAAGGGAGCTTCGCATCCACAAACTGACCCCAGGCACTTTTCCCACATACTAATACTCGCATCAAGTACCTCCTCACATAGTTGAATAATAACTCTATCATTCTCAACCAATTGAGGGGTAAACTCCAAACTTTCCTTCAAATTTGATCCAAATAGTGCATTCCACGATTTTTTCCCCCAACGAACCGCGATTCGGTCCACTAGAAATGGCTATTATACAACCTAACCGGCCGGCCATTTCAGATGATCCAGGTCCGACCTCCTCCATCGCTTGAATCGAACCATCTGCAGGCCCAAAAACCCGGTTTAACACAACCAACTCAGAGCCCTGCGTTCTCTCAGACCCAAACTCCATGCATGACCCGCTCCACATGTCCCCCCACGCGACCATCCAAGCGAGCCTCACCTTCCTCCCCATCAAAAAGCCCAAGCCTAGCTTTTGACCCATCCCCATATCGAGGTCCCTCAACCCCACTCAACTGACACTGCCCACTCAGCCCACTCAGCCCAAACACATTTAAACCAACCACCTCCTCCAGTTGGGCCTCAAACCCAGAAGGCCTACAAGACCCAACACTCTCCAGCATATCCTCAGGCCCAGGCCCTTCCCCAAACCCAGACGTCGGTCCACCCCATTCCCGGTTCTCAACAAGCACCCGGTTTAGCACCGGTTCAAAGGCATCTTTCTGATTCATCTTCACGCCCACGTTTGCCGCCACCACGCCTCCCCTAAACGTAGATGTTGTCGAGCTCCCAAGACAACCAAACAAAACAAGCACACAACCAAAACGTCCAGACTAAACGACAAAGGAAGTCTACATGCAATGATCATCAGTCGCCTACTCGAGAAGAGAAAACCCTAGGTCCATATATTCTCTCTAACTCTTCCCCACAAATTTGTTATATCATTAAATTTTGGATCACATTAATTAAAATTTCAATCAATTTAAGACTTTACTCTCTTTGGTAAATTTATTTGGAACAAAGATGTGAAGTTGAAATATAAATTCTTTATATATGGAAAATAAGTAATAGGTTAATAATAATGAAAATAAAAATAAAGCAAAATTTGAAATGTCGATCTCGACAAAATTTCCAAAGGTTTAATTTCATAGAAATATTGATAGAAATATCAACAAAATGTCGATTCGTGTTAATCAACATTTCTGGAAAGCTATAAAAACAAAGAAAAATTTTTAGGAAATAAATTTAATTTAATAAATAATTATTTGATGATTTTTAAATAAGTTAACATGTCTATCATTTATAATATATTTACACCAGTGATATTTTGTTACTTATTTTTATGTTTCGTGGATTTGTATACAATGTAATGAAAATATTTATTCACCCCTCATATTAATGTCGAATTCATGAAAATGTAAAATATCGATGAAAATATTGACATGTTAGACAAAAAAATTAATAATATGGAAACAAGTAATGAATTAACACTCCATTTCTTTTTTATTTTAGAAAGCATTAACACTCTAATTTCTTTCTAAGTATTACCTCATTTTCATTTAAGATTTCTAGAATGATACCCAATAGCTTCACCATTCCAAGGTCCACTTCGACTTGCTTTAATTTTTTGGAAAAATATCATTTTGTACTTTAAACTAATGATTGTATCAATTTAAACCTTAAACTTTGAAAGTTGTATCAATTTAAACCTTAAACTTTCAAAATTGTATCAATTTAAACCCCAAACTAATAATTGTATCAATTTAAACCTTTAACTTTCATAAGTATATCAATTTAAATCATGAACTTTCATAAGTGTATCTAAATAAAACATAATGGAGGATTTAAGTTGATAAATTATGAAAGTTTAGGATTTAAATTGATATATTTATAATAGTTCAAGATTTAAATTGACACAATTATTAGTAAATACTTTGATCATATCTCATATCTCATTCTCATTTAATATATTGGATGTAGAAATAAATGGTTAATTAAAGATATTTCTTTCATAAGTGTATCTAAATAAAACATAATGGAGGATTTAAGTTGATAAATTATGAAAGTTTAGGATTTAAATTGATATATTTATAATAGTTCAAGATTTAAATTGACACAATTATTAGTAAATACTTTGATCATATCTCATATCTCATTCTCATTTAATATATTGGATGTAGAAATAAATGGTTAATTAAAGATATTTCTTTTGATCTCATACAAAAGCAAGTCTTACTTCTTTTATTTTATTTTATTTTTTTAAAAAAAAGGTTAAAATTTCTTGTATGATAATAAGTACTACTGATTTTTTCTTTTTCATACAACAATCAGAAAAAAAATTGTCATCTTCTAATAAGTAATAAACAAGGATATTCATTAGAAGTCAATGGTGTGGAAATCTAACACACGCATATATATTAAGTGAATTTTTTATAGTTTATATTAACAACATCTAGGGTAAATATATATTTAATAATTAGATAATTTTTTAAGGGTAAATTACAAAAATCATCTCTAAATTTGGTGATAGCGGTAATTATACCCTCAAATTTTTAATGGTAAAAGTTGAGTCTACAAATATATTTAAGTGTTAAAATGGACCCTCAAACTTACATAATCGTAGAAATTAAAATAATTGTATATGTTTGAGAGTTTAATATTCATCATTTTTTAGTTTAATGAGATCCAATTTTAACGTTTATAGAAGTTTGTGAACCCATTTTTTACAATTGAAAGTTCGATAGTGCACAACTACCACTATACTTTAAGGATAGTTTTTGTAACTTGTCTTTTTTTCAATTTAGTCTTGTCAAAATTTTCTAATTCAATATATATTGGTCTTTTGAATATCACACTGTTTGGTCAAGAATATATATTTTATGTTAGTTGAACTTGAGTTATAAAATGTGAATCGTACTTGTTTATGTTTTAAAAAAAATTTTTTGTTACCATTAAAAATAGTTTAAATTGGCTTGTCATAAAAAAAAATGACATAATAATTATAGGTAGAAATTTGGAGGAAAAAGTACGTTTCTATTAAAATTTTCACCAAACTTTTCAAAATCTTGGACTATGAATTAGAAAATTTTCTTGCGTAGATGGCCTAATTTTTATGTATACCATAAGTCAATTTTAATATTTTCCAACGATAAGATGTAACTAAATATTGTTAAAAACATATAAAACTAAATTGAAACGTTTTAGATTTAAGGACATAAATGAGGAACTAATTCTTTTGAAGAACCACTAAAACATGCACGTCAATTGATATTTAAATTTATTTCATCTCTCAAAAGGTGGTAAAAGCACATTGGTTAAGAAATGATAATCTTTTTTTTAATAATGATTTTTCTACTCATTGCTTTATTTTTTTTCTTTTTTTCATGATGAAGGGATTTTATTACTAAAAATTTGAAACCATTCAACAAAGAGTATGAAGAATGTTCCTTTGGGTATTTCAAACTCACAGGTGTGAATGTTGGCTTCGGTTATATATATATATATATAAGTACTTTAAATACTTTCGATTTTTGTTCATCTTGTTCTACTTTCAAAAGGTTCATTTGTTGATGCATGTATTCTCTAAATATTGATTTCCGTCCATATCCTTTTAACTTTCATTCATTTTTATCCACATACTTTTAAGTAGTGATTATTTTTTCTCCTAGAAACGAAAATAAAAATGAAGATTAAAATGGCATTTTTTTAAGAAGTACAAGAAACAAAAATTGGCATTGTGATGAATTTACCTTAAAAGAATGGCCAGTCAACCACATCTTAACTAAACTCTTTGTTTCAGTTTGCGACGCACGGGTTTAGATCGTACTTTGAACCTGCTTCTTTCCTTGAAAATATAGAAATTAAAATGAATAAAAAAACTAAAGTATTTTTTTTCCAAATACTAAAATAGTATTTAAACACACACATAATTTGATTTAGATATATTCTTCTCACCAACATTTAATGCCACATTAAAATTGGAAAATATATTCAAAGTTGGTTTGCAAAATTCAGTACTTTCAGCTCTCAAAATTCCCTTTTTGTTGATTTTCTTAGTGGCAAAGATCAGAGGTAGGAAAATTTTGCCACACTAAGTAGTTGTCCCCCTTTTTTTTCTAAAATGAAAAAGTAATAATAATTATTTTAGGAAAAAGTATTTTCAAAACTGGCAAACAAGAACTGGAGAGTGGCTTTGGTTGATGGTCTCACAATATAAATTTGAAGGCAAGAGAATTATCTTATATTTTTTATTCCTTCTGATTGTTTTCAAATATATGTTTTATAGGCAAATCTACCCTTGAAAAAAAGGGACAAATATCAATTTAAACCTTAAACTAATAGTTATCTTAATTTAAACCCTGAATATTAGGGATAGTATTAATTTAAACCTCAAACTAATAATTGTATCAATTTAAACCTCAAACTTTAATAAATATATCAATTAAACCTTGAACTTTCATAAGTATATCAATTTAAACCCTAAACTTTCATAAGCATATCCAAATAAAACATAATGGAGGGTTTAAATTAATACATTTATGAAACTTAAGGGTTTTAACTATTATACTTATGAATGTTCAAGGTTTAAATCTATGAAGTATAGGCATAGATACAGAAATGTAATAGAATACGATAGGATACGACGATACCTTAATTTCTAAAAAATTAGGATACTGATACATTAAAGATACATTTTTTCTTTCAAAAAAATCTAGGATATAGGTAATTTTAACATAAAAATACTAAATATTGTTAAAAATAAAAGAGTGGGGAAGAGAATAACAACACAGTTACGTGGAAACCTAGTACAGGGAGAAAAACCACGATAGGAATAACAACACAGTTACGTGGAAACCTAGTACAAGGAGAAAAACCACGATAGACACTGATTTTTATTATTAATTCTGATACACAAAGTACAAGAGAATAGGCTAAATAAATAGACTAGTGGGAAGCCCTAGGGTACACATAATTACTAAAAAGACCCTAGGGTTATAAGCTGTTTTTCGACACTCCCCTCAAGTTGGGGCGTAAATATCAATAAGACCCAACTTGCTGACACAGTAATCAAAGCTTTGTCTCAGTAATCCTTTTGTGAGCACATCTGCAATTTGCTGATTTAAGGGAACATAAGGAATGCATATACTTCCGTTGTCAAGTCTTTCCTTGATGAAGTGTCGGTCGATCTCAACGTGTTTTGTTCTGTCATGCTGAACAGGATTATTTGCAATACTTATTGTTGCCTTATTATCACAAAACAATTTCATTGGGAGCTCATTGTCTTGATGAAGATCTGACAACACTTTCATCAATCAAATCTCTTCACATATCCCTAAACTCATGGCCCGATACTCAGCTTCTGCACTACTTCTGGCCACAACTCCTTGTTTCTTGCTCCTCCAGGTCACAAGATTACCCCAAACAAATGTGCAATACCCTGATGTTGATTTTCTATCAACAACAGACCCTGCCCAATCAAAATCAGTGTAGGCTTCAATGCAGCATTTATCAGACTTCTTGAACATTAACCCCTTACCTGGTGTACCTTTCAGATATCAAAGGATGCATTCAACTACTATCATATGTTCTTCATAAGGAGCCTGCATAAACTGACTGACGACACTCACTGCATATGAAATATCAGGTCTCGTATGAGATAAGTATATCAATTTCCCAACTAACCGCCGATACCTTTCTTTATTGACTGGAACACCGTTACTAGTATTGCTGAGCTGTGAATTATATTCAACTGGGGTGTCAACAGGTTTGCACCCAGTCTTTCCCGTTTCCGTTAGAAGATCAATCGTGTATTTCCATTGAGATACTGAGATTCCGTCCCTAGATTGGGCTACTTCCATTCTGAGAAAGTATCTTAACTTACCAAGGTCTTTAATTTCCAACTCTTTGGCCATTTTTGCTTTGAGTTTCACAATTTCAACATCATCATCACCGGAGAGCATAATATCGTCAACGTACACAATGAGAACTGCTACCTTCCCTGAAGTTGACTTCTTTGTAAAAAGTGTATGATCTGAGTGCCTTTGGGTATACCCTTGTCCTTTGACAAAGTGGCAAATCTGTCAAACAGGCTCTCGGAGACTGTTTCAACCCATATAACGGCTTTCTCAGTCGACAGACTCGCTGTTTGAACTGATCTTCAAATCTGGAAGGAGGATTCATGTAGACTTCCTCCTCAAGTTCTCCATTGAGAAAGACATTGTTTACATCCAGTTGATGCAAAGGTCAATCTTTGTTAACTGCAACTGATAGCAATACTCAGATAGTATTGAGTTTAGCTAGAGGAGAGAAAGTCTCGGAGTAATCTACCCCAAAGGTTTGAGTAAACCCTTTGGCAACTAACCTGGCTTTGTATCGATCAACGGTCCCATCTGACTTGTACTTTATAGTGAAAACCCATTTGCACCTAACCGTCTTATGCCCTTTAGGTAGGATCACCTGGTCCCACATTCCATTTTTCTCCAGAGCTCTCATCTCCTCTATAACAGCAGCTTTCCAAACTTTAATTCCCATTGCTTCCTGTATGTTACTCGGTATCACCCCTGCATCTAAACTAGTAGTAAAGGCCCTAAATTCTGATGACAAGTTACTGTATGTCATGTAACTATGCATGGGGACCTTGTACATGACCGAATGCTTTTCCTCAGGGCTATTGGAAGATCAAGAGAAGCATCATATTCCTTCAAACTGTCAGAATTTCCATTGTGATCACTAGTCTCCTCTTCCTGTTTCTCATCTTCAGAAATCACACCTTTTTCACCATTATCTTTAGTATCACTCACATTTTCTAGAGTTGTGTCTGAATCGTCATTCACTGTCATCTTCCCATCTGCTATAGTGGTGCTATCAACACCTTTCCCTCCTTTTTCCTCTCTACACTCGTTAGTACAAGTATCAATCTCATTAATTTCAGGAATACATGTACCTGATGTCGGGTTTGACTCATGGACCAGAGCCGGAGATGCAACAGGTGACGTTGTTTTCTTCCTGAGATTTTTCCTATAGTATGTTATCCATGGGACTTGATTGGTAGGAAGGACAGAACCAACATGTTCGGGAATAAGGGCAGACTCCAAGGGAATTGTATATGTGGACCAATTAGTCTCTTCACTAGAGGTCTCCCCCTGAAGATGGCTAACAGGAAAGAAGGCCTGATCCTCAAGGAAGGTAATATCCATAGAAACAAAATATTTGCGAGAGGATAGGTGGTAACATTTATACCCGCGCTGATGGAGTGGATATTCAACAAAAACACACTTTTGAACACGGGGGGTAAATTTCGTGCGATTTGGACCATGGGAGTGAACAAAGGCAACACACCCAAAAACTCGAAGTGGTACATCGAAGACTAAACAAGTCGTAGGGTATGACTCTTTTAAACAGTCTACGGGGCAAAATTGAGGACCCAGGAAGGCATTCAGTTGATTAAGTGAGCAGCAGTAAGGATGGCATCACCCCATAGGTAAGATGGGAGTGATGTGGATAGCATTAAGGACCTAGCAACTTCCACCAAATGACAATTTTTCCTCTCTGCTACCCCATTTTGTTGGGAAGTCTAGGCACACGAACTCTGGTGGATAATCCCCTTGGAAGTAAGAAACTCCTGGAAGGAAGCGTTACAGAATTTCCGCCCATTGTCACTTCTCAAAATACCAATCCTGGCATTAAACTGGGTTTCCACAGCGGCATAAAATTGCTGGAATACAGATAACACCTCAGACTTATCAGTGAGAAGAAAGACCCAAGTAAGCCGAGTGTGGTCGTCTATAAAAGTGACAAACCAGCGTTTCCCTGGAGATTGTGGTTGGTGAGGGACCCCAAACATCATTGTGGACTAAGGTGAAGAGTTTGGATGGTTTATAAGACTGGGAGTGAAAGGAGACACGACTCTGTTTGGCACGAATACACACTTCACACTTTAAAGAAGACACATTAATACTGCGAAATAAATGCGGAAATAAGTGTTTCATGTACTGAAAGTTCGGATGTCCTAAGCGGTAATGCCATAACAGAAAATCATTCTCAGAGATAGAAAATTTAAGGAGACAAGGCTAGACCTATAATCGTTCCTAGAGGAAACAACATCAATTAGGAAGTAGAGTCCCCCATCGTGCCGAGCAGTGCCAATTGTCGTCCCCGAGCTTAGATCCTGAAATAAAATAGAGTAGGGTGAAAAAACTGTCTGAAATTCAAATATCTTATAATCTTACTGATGGATAACAAATTATATGAAATTTTAGGAACATGCAAAACGTCCAGCAAAACCAAACCCTCAAACGGAGATAAATCCCCTTTTCCTGCAACAGGTGCGAACGACCCATCTGCAATCCTAATTTGTTCGTTACCAGCACTTGGATAATATGAGAGAAACTGATCAGAGGTACCAGTAAGATGATCTGTTGCCCCTGAGTCAACAATCCAAAGTTTTTTTACCGTTCACACTAATAAGACCAAAAGACTGTATATTGCTTGACTGGGCGATGGTACTGATTCCAACCGTACTCAGGCTGGTTGTACTGTTAACTGAGGGAAACATAGGCAAGATATTTGTAGTAGGTAAAATAGGGAAAGAATTTACCGGACTTTCATCTGGGTATTGGGTCGAGCCCCAACCGATTCGAAACGGGGCAGCCACTAACGGCTGGAAGGTAGTCACCGGCTAGAGGCGGTTTTCGGCCTGTTGTTGGTCGAATGTGCCTAGGGCAGAATCGGAGAGGTCTTGTTCTCTTTTCCGGACGAGTGGGTTCGCCGGATCTGACGCGAAAACCCTAGGATACGCCAACGCAGTTGAGTTTTTGCAGGTCAAAGCCGAAGCCCTAGGCGCAATCGGAAGCTGTCGAAGGTCTGAAGCGCGATCGAAAGCCCACCCTGTTCGTCGATCGGAAGCTGCAGGTCGAAGGCACGATCGGAAGAAACTCTGTCTGCTGAAGGGTTGCTGCGGATGCGAACGTCCCCGATCAGAGCCAGATCTGGTCCACCTCGCGATGGGTCTGAGAGGTTGCTGCGATCGTACCTGATCGGAGCCGTACCTGAGGGATCAATGGGTCTGAGAGGTTGCTACGATCGTACCTGATCAGAGCCGTACCTGAGGGATCAACCGACGACGACGCGAGACGAGGTAGATCGGCTCTATTTGTGTGTTCTTCAGATTTGTCCATGTACGGCTCCTATTGACGCGGCTTTCTGTTGACTGCAACTAGACGACAGAAATTAATTCCGGTAAGGCAGCTTGAAAACACTCCTTTACCGCGGCTCGAATAGCAATTTTCATATCAAAACTAGAAGATCCACCAGCTGAAGGGGACTGTGGATGGTTCTCTTCCATAATGACTAGCGTTTCGTCCCCTTGCTCTTATACCATGTTAAAAATAAAAGAGTATGGAAGAGAATAACAACACAGTTACCCTAGTACAAGGAGAAAAACCAAGATAGAAACTGATTTTTATTATTAATTCTGATACACAAAGTACAAGAGAATAAGCCAAATAAATAGACTAGTGGGAAGCCCTAGGGTACACATAATTACTAAAAAACCTCTAGGGTTACAAGCTGCTTTTTCAACAAATATAATCCACTAAATCTGTAACAACCAAAATTTCTATTATGTTTTTAGGACGCTACTAGGTGCATGCATGAGTTTGATGATGAAATCCTCGAAGTAAAATTAAATAAAAGAATTAAAACATTGATTTCATTAGATAAACTTAAATAATAGATAAATCTTGAAAACACCGTTCGAGGTACCCCTGACCCAAAACTTAAATAAATATCAATTAAACAATTTAACAAATGAGATAAAGGAATATCCATAAATTTCAAAAATACTATACCTCTAGATCAGACCCTATCAGATGAAACCTAAGTGTGGAAGCGACAACGTGTCCAAATGGCCGAGGTCATGGATCCCTCTTGTCATTCACCGGTCTATCTCTACCTTTACCTGAAAACATGAAAGGAAAATGATGAATATATAAGTATACTCAGTAAGCGGCCCATTACTAGGCCCATTAGATGAACTATTAGCCCTCCCATTAGGACTAGAGTGCACAACCGCATCGTAGGCATAGGCATAGGCATAAGCAGAAGGGGCGAACCCGAAGGCGCATTTTCATAAGTAGTGACCCTGGAGGGCACAATCATAAACAAAAGTATCCCAAGGAAACACCATACATAAGCATAAAATATGGGTCCGAAGGCTCACAACATGCAATGTGTATAGCCAAATAAAAGTGCTAACAGTCACTATTAATCTCACATAGCCATAAACATATAATCAAAGTCGTAAATCATGCTTAGGTTTCAAAACAGTTTCATAAATAATCCATCCATCGAACACCACAATGGCGCATAATATTGAAATTCCATGTAATAAACGTAAACTTTCAAAAACTTCCAACTGACTAACAAAATATCAAAATATTCTAAGTTAATGCAGGAACCACAACTTAACACATACTTGGGTTCATGGGCGAACCGGTAATACATCACTTACCTAAAATTAAACCAGCATAAGCAATTTAATTTCTTCTTTTAGTTTTGAGAGACCCTAAATCAACCATTAATACCTGAACCAAAATCCAATTGAACTTATTAGGCTTAAATCCATACTTAAAATTATCTTAAACGTCCTCAAGTCATCTACCCAAAACGTAAAGTGACCCCCAAAAACCACCAAATGTCAAAATACCTATCCTTCGGTGATATTTAATTTCAAGGATTAAAGATCCCAATTCCATCAACCAACATCGTTACCAAGAGGCCTCCAAGGATTACTACTCATCAAAACTCCTTTGGAGCAATCTCCAACAGCTGGAAAATAAGCCCCTGATCTCCACAACTCGAATCTAACAACATAACACCAAGAATCAGGCTGAGAATTTATTGGGCAATAATGAAACAACCAGGGACAGACCTAAAATGTTCCAATTCTTACCCCAAACAACAGAATCTGACGAAAACTGACCACGATTCAGTGATAGATGAGGCTATCCACGTCAGATCGGTGAATGGGCGCTTGGGCTAGGCTGGCGGTACAGCAAAAACGTATGGATGAGGGAGCGGCGGCGCGAATGACTGGTGAACTCGACAAGGAACGCGTGGCGCTGGGCAACGGCTGGGCGAGCGAGTGACTGAGACACGACGAGGAAGCAGCGGCACGGCACAGATGACCTACTGGGGCACAACTTGAACAGCCAACGAATGTGGTGCGGCTTCACCTCCGGTGTGGACTTGACGGTGCACACAGACGGTGAGAGGAGGGAGAGAAGGGAGACGACGAAGACACACGAGAAGAAGGCCCTTTTTCTTCTAAATTCCTTTTTTTTTCTTTACTTCACGTAAACTGAGACTCCCCATTTAAATAAACAAAGCCCCTAAACCCTAAATTCTTTTATATAAATATATATATATATATTCTATCCCCCATTTTCCTTTTTCCAAAACAAAACTAAAACCATCAAATCTTATTTTAACAAATCTTCTCCAAGCAATGACCAATTTAAAACTGAACCAAACAAATCATTTAATTGCTTAAAATTTGGCCTTGAATAAAAAAGAAAATCCAATAATTTCATGAACTAATTTAAATTTACCTAGATCCCGATATGTTACAATCTTTCCTCCTTAAGAAACTTTCGTCCTCGAAAGTTCTAGTCCTGGAAGAGCTTTGGATACAGTGTTCTCATCTCGTCCTCCCGCTCCCAAGTTGCTTCTTCAAACTAATGATTCTGCCACAGAACTTTCACTAATGGCACTTCTCTGTTGTGTAAAACTTTCACTTCCCTTGCAATAATATGTACAGGCTTCTCTTCATAACTTAAGTTTTCATTCAGCTACAAGGGTTCAAAATCCACCACATGAGATGGGTCCGTTATGTACTTCCTCAGCATGGAAACATGAAAGACCTTATGGACCACAAAGAGAGATGTGGCAAGGCCAAACGATAAGCCACAGGGCCCACTCGATCTAAGATCTCGAATGGCCCAATGAAACGCAGATTTAGCTTTCCCTTCCTCCCAAACCTCAGAACACCTTTCATAGGTGCTAATTTCAAGAACACTTTATCTTCTGCCTCGAATTCAAGATCTTTACGTCTAACATCAACGTAACTTTTTTGTCTACTCTGCGCTGCTAACATTCGAGTTCTAATCTTCTACATGGCTTCATTCGTCATCTTCACTAACTCAGTTCCGACCAACTTTCTTTCACCAACTTCACTCCAGAAAACTGGAGACCTGCAACCCTACCGTACAGAGCTTCAAATAGAGACATGCCAATGGTAGCATGATAACTATTGTTATAGAAAAACTCTGCTAAATACAAGTGGGAGTCCCAACTCCCAGAAAACTCCAATGCACAAGTGCGCAACATATCCTCCAACGTCTGATTCAAGCGTTCTATTTGTCCGTCAGCCTGAGGGTGGAAGGCTGTACTAAAATTTGACTGTGTTTCTAATGCTGCCTAGAGGCTTTTCCAAAAACTGGCGGTAAAACGAGGGTCCCTGTTGGACACAATTGACACTGGCATGCCATGCAACCTTACTATCTCTTTCATGTACAACTGAGCTCACTTACTCACCAAATACGTGGACTTCCCTGGAACAAAATGTGCCACCTTAGTGAGCCTTTCCACTACAACCCATATTACTGAGAAGCCTCGTGTCGTACTGGGGAAGCCCACAATGAAATCCATGGATACACTCTCTCACATCCATTCTGGCATATTCAATGGCTATAGTAAGCCCGCTGGCTTCTGCCTTGGGGCCTTCACCTATTGACAAACTAAACATTTGCTGATATAGTCGGCCATCTCCCTTTTCATATTACCACTTCAAATCTTGGTACATTTTGGTATTGCCTAGATGTATCAAGAATGGGGAATTGTGAGCTTCTACCAATAATTTGCCCTTCAGGCCATTACCTGCAGGTACGCATAACCGTCCCTAATACAGAAGGCCCTGGTCCACAGATATTGAAAATTCACTAACTTGGTTTGACTCAACCTGACGAAATTTCTGAACAAGGTCTAAATCATCCTACTACGCATCAATGTTCCTCTACCTCAAAGTTGGTTGTATAATCAACTGGGCTAGCTGCAAGGTGACTTTCCCCACTGCCATTGCAATTTCTGCTTGTTCCAAATCATCACATGACGAACTTGCTTAATGATCAAGGCAGCTGAATGAGCAGTCTTCCTACTAAGAGCATCAGACACCACATTTGCCTTCCTCAGGTGGTAGAAAATCTCATAATCATATCTTTTACTAACTCAAGCTACCTGCGTTGTCTCATGTTTAACTCCTTCTGGGTGAAGAAGTATTTCAAACTCTTCTGGTCGGTAAAAATTTGGATCCTTTCCCCATACAAATAGTGCCTCCAAATCTTCAGGGCGGAAACCACCGTTGCCAGTTCCAAGTCATGAGTAGGCGTAGGCAACCACTCTACCATGCTACATAAGCACACAACCCAAACCCTTCTTAGAAGCATCACTGTAGATCACAAAACTCCCAAAGCCATCAGGTACTGTAAGAACCAGTGCTGAAACCAACTTCTACTTGAGGTTTTGAAAACTATCCCACAAGTTTTGCTCTAAATAAATGAAGCTTTTTTCTGGTTAACTGGGTCAACTGTGAGGCTATGCTAAAGAATTTCTCTGCAAACCTGCGATAATATCCGGCCAACCTCAGGAAACTGTGCACCTCGCTGACTATTGTGGGGTGGGGCCAATTTATAATGGCTTCAATCTTTGTTTGATCCATCGAAACCTCATCCTTCGACACCACGTGCCCAAGAAAAAACACCTTACGTAGCTAGAATTCACAATTTGAAAATTTTGCATATAGCTTATTCCTAGGACTTTCCGAATATGTTCCTCATGTTCGGCCTCTATTTTAGAATAGACCAAGATGTCATCAATGAAAACAATTACAAAGGTGTCAAAGAAATTTTTGAACACTATGTTCATCAAATCCATGAACACTGCCGGAGCATTGGTCAAACCAAACGACATTACGATGAATTCGTAATGTTCGTATCTAAATCGAAATGTTGTCTTCGGGATATCCTTATCCCTTATCCTCAGTTGGTGGTAACCTGACCATAGGTCAATCTTGGAAAATACAGTAGCTCCCTGTAACTGATCAAACAGATGATCGATCCCTGGGAACGGATACTTATTCTTGATGGTTACTTTATTCAACTCCCTGTAGTCTATGCCTAAGCGTAAAGATCCATCATTTTTCTTTACAAACAATACTGGTGCACCCCAAGGGGATACACTGGTTCGTATGTACCCTTTATCAAGTAGTTCTTGTAACTGGACCTTAAGTTCTTTCAATTCGGCCAGAGCCATTTTGTATGGAGCTTTGGATATGGGAATAGTGTCTAGCTCTAACTCGATCGCAAAATCAATCTCCCTGGGTGGAGGCAAACCTGGAAGTTCCTCTGGAAACACATTTGGGTATTCTCTCACAACTGGTTCTGTGGTTAAGGTAACCTCAGTTTCTCTGGTGTTAATTACGCTAGTCAAGATGCTCCAGGTACCTTGGTTAAACAACCTCTTGGGCTTCACAGCTGAAATCACCTTGGGGAAGACCATAGTCCTGACCCCTTTGAACTTAAAACTAGCTTCCCTATAAGGGTTAAAAATCACCTCCTTACGTGAACAATCTATGCTGGCATGATTGGCAACCAACCAATCCATGCTTAAAATTACATTAAAGTCCCACATATCAAACACTATCAGAATCACATCAAGGGTGTGGTTCGCTATTTCTAGCTGGCATGCTTTTATCCTTTCGCTTGCTATCAAAATTTCTCCTGACGGAGTCAACACTGACAAAACATAACCCAAAGGCTCTAAAGCTAGCATAGCATGCTTTACAAACAATGACGAAATGAAAGAATGGGATGATTCAGAGTCAAATAACACCAAAACATAGTGCCCCAAGATTGGGAGTGTATCTATTACTACTGTTCCCGAGTGCTCAGCTTCTCGACGGTTGGTGGCATAGACCCGATTGTTTTTCTGTGGTCGGCTTAAACTGCCTTGATGTGAACTCAGGGGCTGACCCCCTACAGTCTCAAAACCACTACTAGGGCATTGGTCAATCGTGTGTCCTGCCTGCTTACATCTGAAGCAAGTCCATGTGCCAATCAGACAATGTCCCCAATGATGCTTCCCACATGACTTACACATCAGCCTATCCATCCAGACCCCTCCTAAAATAGTAGCTTACTGTTTGATGTGCCCTAGCGATCTGTCTGTGCTCTAAACCTTCTAAGGAGGTCCCGATGCTTTCTGTTCAGCTTTCCTCTTCTGACCTGGGGCAGGTTCTTCCGTCAAGGATTTCAGGAACTCTATCCTTGAGGGACAACCCACTCGTGTTGCCGCTTGCAATGCTGCTACAAAGATGGAAGGCTCAAGAGCTTGCACAATACCTCGCACCCCGTCCCAAAGTCCCTGCACAAATCTTTCAGCCCTCATTTGCTTCAGTAGACACTAGATCAGATGCGAAGCAAGACAATCTATCAAAATCCTCTTCGTACTCCTCTACTATCATGGTCCCCTACTTCAGATTCATAAACTCAACCTGCTTGTTATACCTTATGTGAGCAACGAAGTATTTCTCATATAACTGCTATTTGAATTGGTCTCACGTCGCTTGGGCCCCACTAGCTTCAATCATTCTTTCAGCTGAACGCCACCAGTACTTCGCATTATCAACGAGAACAAAGGCAACACACTGCAACTTCTACTCTTCTGGGCACTTCATGTACTGAAAAATCTCTTCCACAATTGACAACCACAACTCTACTTTAGTGGGGTCTTTCAGCAACCCATTAAACGTCGAAGGGTCATACTTCTTGAAGTCCCGTAGATATTCGGCCTCCAAGGAAGGGCCTGCCATAGTTTGATTCGGTACGCTATCTTGATTATGAACTTGTGGTGTTGGGACCGGTAGGGGTGGCACCTGCTGCGACTGTGCGTGTTGAGCTATATGCTCGGCCATAATATCCCTTAGTTGCCCTACCACATGATGACATTCCCAATAGTTGCAACCATGGCAGTGTACTCTGCCGGAATCTCTGAGGTTGATGTCCTGACAAAGGCACGGTCGAATTTTAAGGCCCGCTTCTTGCTCTAACCTTTTGCCAAGTTGACCTAGAAGGTTCAAGAGGCCGGAGGTCTCGCATTTCTTGGCTTTGCACCACAGAGTCTTATACGTCAGGGTCCTGCTCCCCAATAACATTCTTACCTCAACTGCCCCTTCCTCTAGTTCGTGGTGCCATACTTGATAACCACATGGAACGCTTTAACAAAACGCTTGTCGGGAAACTCGTCAAATACGACTATACAATAGGAAAAGTTTCATGCATAATTCCCTAGAGGACTTAAGGGACATACCTAGCGATAACGAGAGATCCATTTATGACCATAGGAACATTTTGGACTCACGATATAAGTCAGTTTACAGAACCTAAAACTTAGGCTCTGATACCAACGATAACAACCCAAATTTCTATTATGTTTTTAGGACACTACTAAATGCATGCATAGGTTTGACAATGAAATCCTTGAAGTAAAATAAATAAAAGAATTAAAACTTTGATTTCATTAGATAAACTTAAATAATAGATAAATCCTGAAAACACCGTTTAGGGTACCCCTGACCCAAAACTTAAATAAATATCAATCAAAAAATTTAACAAATGAGATAAAGGAATATCCATAAATTTTAAAATACTAAACTCCTAGATCAGACCTTATCAGATGAAACCTAAATGCCAAAGCGACAACATGTCCAAATGGTTGAGGTCACGAATCCCTCTAGTCATTTACCGGTCTATCTCTACCTTTACTTGAAAAATATGAAAGGAAAAGGATGAGTGTATAAGTATACTCAGTAAGCGAACCACTACTGGGCCCACTAGGTGAATTATTAGTCCTTCCGTCGAGACTCGAGTGCACAACCACATCGTAGGCATAGGCATAAGCATAAGCATAAGGGGTGAGCCCAAAGGTGTGCTTTTATAAGTAGTGAACCCGAAGGGCACAATCATAAACATAGGTGGTGATCCCAAGGAAATACTATACATAAGCATAAGATGTGGATCTGAAGGTTCACAACATGCGATGTGCATAGCCCGATAAAAGTACTAACAGTTACTATTAGTCTCATATAGCCTTAAACATACAATCAAAGTCTTAAATCATGCTTAGGTTTCAAAACAGTTTACAAATAATCCATCCACTGAACACCGCAACGGCGCATAATATCGAAATTCCATGTCATAAACGTAAACTTTCAAAAGTTTCCAACTGACTAACAAGATATCAAAATATTCCAAGTTAACGCAAGAACCACAACTTAACACATACTTGGGTTTGTGGGCGAACTGGTAATAGATCACTTACCTCAAATTAAACCAGCGTAAGCAATTTAATTTCTCCTTTTAGCTTTGAGAGATCCTAAATCAACCACTACTATCTGAACCAAAAATCAATTGAACCTATTAGGCTTAAATCCATACTTAAAATTATTTTTCGATTTCCTCAAGTCATCTACCCAAAACGTAAAGCGACCCCCAAAACCACCAAATGTCAAAATAGACCTATCCTTAAGTAATATTTAATTCCAAGGATTAAAGACCCCAATTCCATCAACCAACATCGTTACCAAGAAGCTTCCAAGGATTAATACTCACCAAAACTCCTCTGAAGCAACCTCCAACTGCTGGACAACAAACCCACGATCTCCACAACTGGAATCTAACACATAACACCAAGAATCAGGCTGAGAATTTATTAGGCAACAACGAGACAACCAGGGACAAACCTAAAATGTTCCAAATCTACCCCAAACAGCAGAATCTGACGGAAAGTGACCACGATCCAGCGACAGACGGGGCTGTCCGCGTCAGATCGGTGAACGGGTGCTTGGCCTAGGCTGGTGGCGCGATGACTGGAAAACTCGGCAAGAAACGCGTGACACTAGGTGACGGTTGGGCGAGCGAGTGATTGGGATGCGACGAGGGAGCGGTGGCACGGCGCGAATGACCTACTGGGGCGCGACTCGAACGGCCGACGAACGAGAAAAAGTCCCTTTTTGTTCTAAATTCCCTTTTTTTTTCTTTACTTCACACAGACTGAGACTTCACATTTAAATAAACAAAACTCTTAAACCCAAATTTCTTTTATATAAAAAATATAAATACATATATATATATATATATATATATATATATATATATATTTTATCCCTTATTTTCCTTCTTCCAAAACGAAACTCAAACCACCAAATCTTCTTTTAACAAAACTTCTCAAAGCAACGACCAATTTAAATTGAACCAAACAAGTCATTTAACTGCCTAAGCTTTGGTCTTGAATAAAAAAGAAAATCCAATAATTCATGAACTAATTTAAATTTATCTAGATCCAGGGATGTTACAAAATCCATGAATCATAAAATGTCAAGTTAATGACAATAGTACAAAATACAATACAAAAAAGCAATATTAGAGATATTGAAGTATAATAGTCAATTGAATGCAATAGAAAATGGACTCGATTGATCAGAGAAGAAGAAGATTAGAGTGAGAAGTTTGAAGAGGAAGGAAGAACTTTTTTATTAAATTGTTAAAGATATTCAAGTAGGTTATATTTTGTAGAACTTTGTGGGAAACTCGAACGTGAGGACTAAGATCAGATGATTCTAGTGTTTGATTTTTTTTATTTTAGTTTTGGACTAAGGTAGCGAGCTTATTAAATAGGTTGTTAATTTTGGGTTGAGAAAGATTAGATGAGTTGCCTTTATTTTTTTCTTTAAAAAAATGAACGCTAAAAAAGATAAGTCAAATCGCGTATCTGGAAAATATCTGGGAGTATTGGTATATGATATGAATCTGATTTGGATTTTTTTGTCTCGCATGAAGTATTTGTGATTAATAGGTATAAATTAATACAATTTTAATTTGAGATTTAAATTGATACAATTATTAAAATTGAGGGTTTAAATTGATACAATTATTTAAAATTTAAATTGATACAACCTTTAAAGTTCAGTGGTGTAAATTGATATTTATCCAAAAAAAATATAGCAAATTTAGAGATTGATCACGATTTTATAAAGTTAATAAAAATATCTTAGATAGAATATTTTTAAATCATAAAATAAGTCTAGTTATTAATCATTCATTTTTCTTTTGGAAAGAAATGAAATTATGTTTAAATAAGCAAATATGTCATGATTAAAAGTCTATCTATTGTATATAGGTTTTAAAGACATCGTGGCATATCCATCAAGTGAAATAGGGACCTAAAAGACTAAATGGAACGATACAAAGACAAGAAAAACTCTTATAAATTCAAAGTTAATTCTTATTTATTTTAATTAAAGGGATTCGTCACTCCAAGAGAATTAGGACTATTAAACAATTTCACTTTTTTTAGATTGTAATTGTTTTTCTATATCTAAAAACGACCCAAAAAATAATGAAGGACAAATATCAGTTTACATGTTAATTAAAATTATGAATCTATATCAATTTAAATCCTAAACTTTCATAAGTGCATCAATTTACACCATCCTTCAAATTTCGATCGACCAACATCGTGTGAAACTAATAATTAAGTTAATTAAACCCCTAAATTTTCATAAGTTAATCAATTTAGATCCTTCATTATAATTACTTTTGAAATCACTCCTGCATTAATTTTCAAATATGTGTAGACTTCTTTAAATGTCGGTTTAAGCAAATGGATATAGAGTAAATGCATAGACCATTTTCATAGCCTATTATATTTAAAAGTCTAAATTGATTCATTTATGAAAGTATTGGTACAATATTATGTTTCATACTAGGTTTTTCCAAAGGAAATGTAAGAGTAAATTGATACGGTTACAAAAATTTAGGGATTAAATCGATATAATTATTAGTTTATGATTTAAATTAATAGAACTGTTAAAGTTTATGGATATAAATTGATATTTTTTTAAAAAAATAATAAATAATGAATAACATCCAAATGAGAACAAACACATTTTTTAAAATCTAATGTCAAAATGAACTAAGTTAATAAAATGTGGAAAATGAAGAAAATAGATATGATGAAATAAAAGTGATGCCAATGCATGGAATTTTTTCAAAGCCGATTTCTTTAAATTGTTTAGAAAAAAAAAATATTTGAAAGAATATTTAATATTCACACCAAATTAGAAGTTTAACCGTCATTTTATGGAAACTCGTTTTTTTAATGCAATATTAAAACAATTTCGTTTAACATTTTAAAAAAATTATTATCTCATTTAAAATTCTAACATTAACGGTTGTAGAAATTAACGAGTGAAGGCCAACCTTAACTTTTATTTAAAATGGAAAATGAAACTACTAGTAATCTGGGACTGGCCAACAAATTTGTAAATTAATGTTATTGTAGACATTTTTGATAAATCATACATAAACTTTGATCCATTTGTGGAATTACCCTTTAACTTCCATACATGAAAAATTAGTATTGCACATGAATTTTACTGTTTAAGTTTGGAAAATCAACACTGGCAATGTTGACAATAATAGCAACCTGCAATAAATTGTTCACTTTTTTTTTTTCCTAATGTAAAAAACAGATAAGAATTATAGCAATAATCAAAGAGATATACATACAATAATAACAATAAGACACCAGCCAGCAGTTTCCTAAGAGAGAACTAGTAGCAGTCAATAAGACACCATACATAAACTTTGATCCATTTGTGGAATTACCCTTTTACCGAGTGCGAAAATCGAACTGATGAACTCGAAGTCAATAATATAAATTTTATGTAAATTGGTTTGAAATAATTATTTATGCAAAAAATAATTTATCAAAAATTGAGTCTTAAACTACAAGTTCCAAATTTTGAAAGGTGTTTATTATCATTAAAGCCATGTTTACTCTGGGGTAAAAGTAATACATGAATGGTAATATAAAAAGTGATCCCAACAAATTACCTTTATTGTTGTTTTCCTTGTGTTCTGTACTTCTATTGACATGTGGGACACACTGTCCAATCTGTAATAAAAAAAAATGCAAACTAATTGATGAGTCGAGGTTGATCGGTCTGTTTGCATTTCAAAATTAAGTTATTGTTACTGTTAGTGTAATGTGTTGAAGGAGCTGTGAAGTTCTGCAGGGGAAGCGGAATCGTCCCAATTTTTAGATTTACACAGAATAAAAAACTTTATAGAACATAAAGATTATGCATAAACACAAAAATATAGCATGCTTAGAAAAAGAGGAGAAATAGGGATGGGACGGTGACTCACCCTTGAAGAACAATTTCTTCACAGATTCCCTCGAAATAGTCACAAACCTTCTTAGAAACACGATCTCCAAAAAAAATGCAGCAAACCAAAATAGTCACCACCACAAGAGTTTCCTCTGTATTCTTTGTAGGGGAAGAGAATCACAAGAGATGTGGGCTCTGTGTATTTTGGGAAGCGGGAGAGAGTTTGAGAGAGGAAGAGATTCTTTATATTACAATGTATCAAATACATTATATTAATTATATCATATATAATTAATTCCCTCAATTAATTTGAACAATTCAAAATAGTCCAAAATTAATTCTCGATAATTCTTGTTGGAATCTTATGAACCTATAGATTGAAACTCCATTGGTACTTGAATAATTAATTAAACTCCTTTAATTAAATTTTAATTAAATTATTCAACATTCATTAACTGTCAGTCACTTCATTAAAGACCAACAGTTGCACTCTTCGCACTACAGATATATTTCTGTGTCCATCGGCTATAACAGTCAACAGTGTGTTGACCCTTCACAAATTGCTCCTAAGTACAGTTGTGCCAAAATTATCGTTTTGTCCCTATAGTTGCATCTAACTTTTTAAGTACCACTAATCCCTCTAATAAACAATAAGTCATAGTCCAACTATAACCAAACCCCTCTCGGGCCAAGAGAGGTGTGGCGCCACATTGTTCAAGCCCCGAAATCAACTTTTAACAGAGCAATTTATCTACTTATCTCGACATTAAGGAAGGCATGAATTCCGTCTTATGTAGCTATGTTCCCAGCTCCCCAATCAGACGAATCCCCAAAATGGTAGGCTTATTGAGTCGGCGATCTAGCTACTCTCACCCATACAAATCAAAGAATTGTCTTCATAAGCAGGAGTTCACAACTCACTCAGGGTTCAAGTCATGTTACCTATGGTCATCCTGGTGAAATGTAAGTCTCTATTATTAACGGCGTTATATACTGAGACTAGTCATTTCATGGTCTGGTCTTATACAAACTTCTTTGTATGAAATAACTCTGCTCGCATGTTTCTACATGAATGATCAAGATCAAATCATTTGTAATACTTTACAACAACTAAAACATCTACAAAGCGGGTTGTACTCATAGTGCCACCAGGATAAGGTATCCAGACTTATCTATCTATGTAGACCATTTAGATTATCACTTAAACATGATCCACTTCTATGTCTCTACATATATGTTTAAGCTACAAATGATAAGCTTGGATGTTAGTGATTTGTGGGTTAATACTACTAAATGTCGAGTTAATACTACTAAATGTCGAATAAAACATCTCATATTTTATTAAATAAATAAAATTTTTTGTACATTACAATTATAAACCACAAGACCTATGAGATTTAGGACATCAACCCCAACAATGTTACAGTATGAGAAATATGAATCTATCACATTTATTGTTACTGTTACCAATACTGTTATTGTTCGACCCTAAATGGTAATGATAATGGTAAATATTGCAGGGTTTATAATTTAAGTAAACGTGATTAAAAAAAATAATCCAATTAGATTTACAATTACATCAATTTTCATTATAGATTGGTATATGTGACCTAAGTTCATTTCAATTTTAAGGGTAAATTAGATAATAGAATTGACTTGTTTTGTTTTGTGTAAACATCTTGAAAATGCCTCGCTTTAGCTAACTAGCTATAAAACACGTGCGATGCACATGGCTAAAAATTTTTAGAACATCAATTTTGTTTATGAAATGTCAAGAACAAATTAACTTAGATTTTATTAAGTATAAATAACAAATATCTAACATGAGAAATAAAATAATGGGCAGAACTATATATATCTTATTTTAGGTTATTCACGACAATATAAAATGAGTTGCACGTTTTTTTGGATATGTAGAACGCTTGAAACATAAATTTTGATGATTGTTGGTTTTGCTAGTATGTTTGTATGATTCAACCGAAGTTATTTTCTTCCTACAAAAATAGTACAACTCTTAATATTAGAGTAAATTTGAGAATAAAGTAAGATAAAAAGTTAGAGATATGTACTAGTACATTTATTTTAGATTTTTTGAATCTATCAAATTTGATTATATTGTTCTCTATTGTTGTCATAGGTAGTTCTCCTAACATAATGAATAAAAAAAATGTTATGTTCAAACACATGAAAACCAAATAAATATTTTGGCTCAAACATATTAATAAGATATTTAAGATTTTAATAAATTAGAAATTTAATCAAAGATCTAGCTAAAAATAATAAAATAACAATAATATAAAATTTCACGAACTAACAAAGACTACATGCTCAACATTAAAATTATAATTTAAAAATGAGACAAATATATGAATCTTTCTTATGGTTGAAAAGAATACTCATATAATTGTGCACTAACAAAAGAAAAGAAAAAATCAAAATAGACTAAATAATTTACCAATTAGGAGAAGATCCATTCGAAAACTTGAAAATTAAAGTAAGGAATAAATTTGTGGCATCTTTTAGGTTTCATGTCTTCTACTGCCACACCCCTTCCCAAAATCTCTTTGTATCCTAAGAGAAGATGTAAAGACAGTTGATGCCAATCCTCTTATGACATCAACTGCCTATGCCTTCACTCTCAACCCGTTCAACAGAATCTTAAGCATCTAATAAGCAGTTATAAACTTTTATCTCCTCAAAATAAATAACCAAGACAATTTAAATAGATGTCAAGCTCATACATGAAAATAGTAAACAAACTCATACACAGACTATGATCCCAATTCCAAACTATTCCAGATCCCTAATAGTACATGAAGGACAACCGTTAACAAAACAACTTAGCAATCTAAGTTTCACTTCACCTCAACCATTGTACTCTAAGTGGCAGACTAGCAGAACAACTATCCTCTAGAGTGTTGACCGCTACTTAAGAAAAAGAAAACATTGGAAAGAGTGAGCTACTAGCCCAGTGATTGACTACCTTAAAGCATACATATTGAGCATCAAATAAACATCAACTTCCTTAAAAGCTTCAGGGCTTAAAACAAATATACTCATATATATTTAAAACATGTAAAATATTCAAACCCTGAAAACTCAAACATTAACATTTCTATTGGAAATTCTCATCATTCACACTTTGTTGAGAGAGCCCTTTTGTTCAATCCCTCAACGTCAATCCTTAGCTGATGTAGAGTAATCTTGATACAATCATCGTCAATAGTATAGTACCTACGTGCATGTGGTAATATCCTGAATACTATCATACCTTAGGTATCAGGGGACCCAGATGTTGAGGATGATACCCTAAACTCTCGTGTCCTATAGTTTGTAAACACAGTTTTGTATGAATGCTTGTGATGTATAATATGTGATATTTTCTTCACTACTTGTCTTTGAACATTGGATGTTTTATTTGCTTTACCGCAAACCAATAAACTAAAATCCTTTGTTGTCATTATGTAACTTAAGCATGTATGTAGTGACATACAAGTGGATCATGTCTTAAATGATAACCAAAATGGTCTGTAGTATATGGATATAGGAAGGAAACCTTATCCTGGTAACGCTACGGATGCGGTTCACTTTATGGAATGGTTCTAAGTGATGTATCTTGCTACAGATAGTCTGATCCTGATCATTCATGTGAGGATGTGCGAGTAGGGCGTCCTATACAAAGAGTTTGTATAAGACCTGACCACAAAGTGTTAACGTCTCGTTATATACCATTCATGATAGAGACTTCACTTCACTAGGATGACCATAAGTAACATAACCTCAATCCTGGGTGAGTTGGGAACTCCTGCCTTTGAGGGAAGTTTTTTTATTTGCATGGGTGCGACTGGTCAGGTCGCCGACTCAAACCTACCACTTTTGGAATTCTTCTGATTTGGGAGCTGGGAACTCAACTACACAAGATGGAATTCACTCCTTCTCCGAAGTAGGGTAAGTAGATAGATTGCTCCCTGGTTGACCCCTGGGCTTGAACGATGTGGTGCCACACACCTTCTCATGGCCCGAGAAGTGTCCACACATAGTAGGACTATGTTGTATTGTTCATTAAAGGGATCAATGGTACTTAAGAAGTTAGATGTAACTACAGGGGCAAAACGGTAAATTGGTCCAACTGTACTTATGAGCATCTGTGAAGGGCTATCGTACTATTGATTGATTATATCCAGTGGACATAGAAATATATCTGTGGAAAGGAGAATTCATTGTCGATCTTTAGTAGAATGTCTGGCAGTTAACAGATGGTAGATCTCGTGGCTAAAGACTTTAGTCAACTATTCACATATCGTTGGAGCTTCGAGCCATAGATCCATAAGATCCCCTTCGTAGCTCAATGGATTCAAGTTGAGAATTAGTTTTTGGGTCAGTTTGAAAAGTTCAAATTGACGAGAGGGAGTTCGATTATATATGATATGATTGAACTGGTTAATTATATTTGATATGATTGACTTTATGTATGAGATATATTAATTGGAGGAAATTGGATATAAATATGATTTATATCTAGTAGAGGAGAAAACACTATTGTTTATATGTGATACTAAACTATAGGTTAATGAATATTATATGATTATATTTATTATTTTAATTTGACAATTATGAGATAATTGTGCATGTCGTTTTCTCTGTAACCGTGTGTTAGTGGGAAGTTCCAATCAATTTTCGTAACTGAAGTATAAAATGAAAATTGTTTTCATTTTGCATAAGACCACGTACTTCGCTCAAGCATAGAGTATACTGCCCATCGCTTAACTAACCGAGAGACTATACGATAGCTCTAAGTTGCTACACGATAATATACAAACACGTGTCTTTCTAAAAGATCGCCTACGTTTTACTAAACGATCATCTAGTGCCCGAGCATTTATTAAATGATCACAGCCTTTTTCCTACACGATCGTGTACTTCTTCTAAACGACCAAGCATTTTGTCTATACGATAGACCCTACTCTTCTCCCACTTGCTTGATCGTTGTATACAATCTTCATATCCTCCTCCCCTCTACCAAATTCCAACAGAGCCCACTCTTTAGATTCTCACACTGAGAATACCAAGGGTTTCAAGTGGTGGTGTCATCCCCATATTTGTTCTATTCATGTGGAGACCGTTCGTCAGTAGACGACCAAATGTTGGTGAACGATTGGCTTGACGTTCCAGCAAGAGCGAAAGGAGCCTGTTCGCTTGGAGTGAACGAGCTTTCCTATGAAGAAAGAGTCTTCAACTAGTATGTATTCGTTCTCTTGTTGGTTATTTGTTAAAAGCATGCCGGTAATTTTATAGTTTGATACATATCTATTTGTTTGAATATAAATGTGGTAATTCTATCACAATGTCTTTAGAAAGAGCCGCTTCCGCTCAGAGGTACTCTTGTATAAGAGTTCCTTCACCAGATACCTTCATACTTTCAGTATTGGGTTTCCTCATTATATCATCGTAACTCTTCTTTTGGATAAGAAAACTCAACCTTTGAACATCAAGCATTCCAATCAAACAAGTCTTAAATGCATTTATCATGAAAGACTAACATAAGTTAAGGAAAGCCAGTTAACACATGCTTCATAAATCTCAATGCTCAGAAAATATTGGACTATGCGTCCGCACATACTAAAGCATGCGTCAGAATAGTGCTTAAGAAATCATGTTTTACTCAGAAAATTCATCGCAAAGCTGAAAGCTCATGCGTGGTACATTATTAGGAAAACATCTTGAAAACTAGCTCAATAGTAAATCATGCGTTGAAAACACATACGAGAAAACATTCATAAACTTTGTCACTCACTATCTTAGGTTACTTCTTTAAAGGATGATAGGCTTCTTCTATTTTTGTTTGCCCTGTAACATCAGTAAATACCCTTGGTTAAAACTAATAGCTCCCTCTTGAGCTTAACTTACTTATTTAAGTTTAACATCACCCTTAGTTAACCTTCACAACTTTCATCATATATTATACTTCTTCGCATAGCATACTTCATCACAACACGATATTTGGACAATTTACCTTTTGCTCAGCCCGTAAGTTACAATGCACTCACAACACTCACTTAGGCTCTAGGACATGTCCACGGTGCCTATGTGTTAAACGTTTGTCAATGTTGCCCTTAGCGCGCTCGACCAATGTCTATATTTCCCTCGCAATCTTGCGCCCACTTTGCACACACACACCACAGCCAGCACTTGCGCTCAACCGCACATAGCCTCACCCTCAGCTATGTGCTTATCCTTCATATGCAGCTGCCTGCTTGTTCAAACATCAAATTTCCATATTCAACTTCTAGCCTTAATAACTTAAATTCCATACATTATCTCACATAATTTCCTTCTAAGAACTTGGTCATAAACATTTTAACTTTCTTACCTTACAATTTGAGCCTTTAATTTCTCCTATCATGCTTAAAATTTCTCAATCTTCTTCACCTGCCCGAGAAATCTGGAAGCTTGTAACACTTAGGAAAGTCTTTAAGCTTCAACTCGAATTCATAGGAAATTCTTCTTGGCAGCCCCAGCTCCTCTTCAGCACTGATCAAACCTCAATTCGATAGCAACCTTCCTCTCTTAGCACATGTGAAAACACCGAGCCAATCTCTTCTATTTGACTTCCCTTTTATACTAGTGCAAGCATGTCCAAATAGCTTATTAGGGTGACAACTAAGCCACTAAGTTTTTCTTAGGCCCTAAACACACCACCTGAACCATTAGTCTTGATAATTAAGCTGAGCACCTCTACCTTATTTCAATGCATCGATTGTCTATCAGCGCGTAGGTTGATACTTATCCCATTGGCCTGCCAATGCACTAGCTGGTATTCGCCGCATAGGCCTCTCTTTCTTGGCCATCACCTCACAAGCCCATGCCTAGGCCTTTGATCACTTGTCAACCTAACCTCTTTGCCCCTCGGTCAAAGCATACCTTGTGCCTTGCGACCCGCCTAGCCCTTGCTTTGGCGCCTCACATATGCTCTCTTAGGCAAGTTTGGTTACACGCATCCCACATGTCTTAGCCTTCACTAAGTTCGTCATGGTCCTCAACGCAAGCCTCACACTTAGCTATTTTTCCTCTTTGTAACCTTGAACGCTTGGGAGAAACACAACCAACCTCAGGCTCTCTTATTCTTCTAAGTGTCATATTGCTCCCCTTTACTCGAGAGCCTAAGCTTCCCATACTTAGAATATTTTTCCTTCAAAAACCCCTAAACCCTTTTCTACATACAACATACCTACAATGGAATTAACCATACATCAATACATTAACTTAAACATACTTACTTAGTAAAATAAGGTCTAGAGTTTACATCTACAGTGTTGTTTTGAGGCCAATTCTGAACTATTATATTCATGAATACAAAATATCATCATTGTTAACACTCCCTCTTGAATCTTATTCTTTACTTTCACATCTCTTATTCAACCTCTTTTCTCCTTTCAAACTCATTTTCATTTCTTCTCAGAAGACTCCGTTCTTGTTTATTTTTTCTTCTTCTTTTTCAATCTAAATTATACTTTATAAATTAAATAATAGGCCAATTTGGAGAAAACTCATTTAGCAAATTGAAAAGGAAAAAAAAAAACTTATTGTAATTTCTCTGAGTCGTGTCCTTAAAATTCATATAAAAAGACAAAATATTATAGAAATTGGTCATTACCTTGCTTGCAGAAGAGATTTTTTTTAGTACAAATAGGAGTGGAGAATTTGAACCATGAGGATGAATGTTGCAAAAGAGATATTTAATTTGCTAGTATGTTTCTATAAAGATATAGTTTTTCTAAAACTTTCAAAATGGAGGGATGAAAAAAATAGTAATCATTTCACATAAAAAATAATGTAAAATTAAATGAAAAAAAATAATAAATTTATACATAATACTTACAAAAAAATTTGAAACTGCAACTCCTTCTGCTTCACATTAATTAATTTTGTACGGATAAAATCAACATCAACATGACAGTGGAAGAGAGGAGATCGATGTGGTTGAATGTGTCCGGTGTGAATGAATCGAGAATAAAAAAAAACAAAGAGAAGAAAAAATATTAGGGAAAGAAATAAGAAAAAATCAAGAAAGATTTAAAAAACTATCTAACCAAATACATGTGTTTTAGAGACTCACAACTTATATATTTAGTAAAGTATATTTATTCTGACCATTTATATGTATAAACATTAATATCATATCTCAATGGCCAAGTAAATCTCAAAGCAAATCCACCATAATAAAATTCTATCACTTCTCTTCACCTATTCTATGACTTCTTGATATTAATTGATTGGTGTATTTTATTTTTTTAGTCTTTTTTTTACTAAACATCCTCCCTTGTTCTCTTACTTTCCAGAAGAAGAAGAAGAAGAAGGAAAAAAAAAAAAAAAAGACGAAGAAACTCACCTTGATCAAGAGAAGACTTCACTGTGAGAGCCTTGGGTATTGGTGACAATAGAAACCCGCTGAAAAAAACAACCAATGCAACCAAGATACAAAGGAGGATCAAGATCATCATGAAATATAGAACGAAAACTTGACCAGATAAAAAGTAGAAAAGTTGTTATTTATTATTTGAAAATTTTGCAGTTATAATGTGAAGGAATATGTATGCAATTTTGTAAATGTATGTATCTGTATGGAGTGATGCAAGAGAATTCAAAAGGTGTGATATCATACATAAGATAGAAAATATTAAATGAGGATAAAATAGGATTTTTAAGAGACATAAGAGAAAAAAGAAAAATAAAAATTCTTCCCACATTCTCCTTTTTAATATAGTATAGATTTGGTTTTTAATCTAATATATTGTTTCAGTTTACCTCATATTTAAATAAAAAGCAAAGTTAAAGTTTCCCCAAAAAAATAATAATAATAATAATCAGTCTAGTCAAATGCACAAGATCGAGAATTGAATGAATTATCCAAAACTCACAAACTTCGATAAGAATCAAGTTCTTGCCAAATATTCCTTATTTGATGTGTTTTATTTTCATTAAATGCTTTTGAATATATTTTCATGGATGGTATTTTTAAATGAATCGCTACACTTTATTAAAATTAACCGTGAAAGTTGCAATATTTAACGAAGATTAAATTGCAATTTGATGAAACTAAAAGTGAGATCAAAGCTAAATTTGACAGTTTCCTATTTCTTTTCATTTTTAAAATTGTTATTGAATTAACAACTTAATAAAGATTAAATTGCGATATGACGAAATCAAAAGTGAGCTCAAAGCTAAATTTGATAATTTCCTATTTATTTTCATTTTTTAAAATTGTAATTGAATTAATAATGGGTATAACGTATGAGATAATAGAGTAAACTGATTATATCAATCATTCCCAAATAAACTCAAGACTTGGTAGAGAATCCGAAAATAAAAATTTGAAAACAAGGGCTTCAATGAATTTTTTATTAAACTATTTTAGATATGTATTTGGTAGAAGATTTAGAAAGTAGATTCTAATTTAAACATTTATTTAAAACATACTTGATACTATATTTATTAATCATTTTACTAGGTTTTCTTATTCAGTAAATATTAGTTGACAATAAATTTTGATTAAATTATTTATAAACATGTTTTATATTAAACAAAAATTGTATAATTATTATTTTGTAATATTATATATTTTATAATACATTACATGAAAGATATATTAATTTTAAAAACATGATACCTGACATAATGTGTTTTTAAATATTTTACTTTTATTTAATATAATTATGCGTTTTAAATTTTGAAATTTGAAATCTACATGTAACAATTTAAGAATTTACACTATTTGAATCACTAAAATCCAAAATAATTTTTAAAATGAAATCCAAATTGTCTATCAAACACATATTAGTTGAACTTGACTGAAAACATAAAATAAAGTCTAGATTTGCCCTTAAAACTCAAAAAATGTACGGTACTGAATTGAATTTGGGGATTTGGTAGGAGATAATAGAGCAACAAACTTAAGAAATGAAAATGTTTAATTCAAATGAAGAGTAGACCATAGAATACAAATTCAATGGCTAATGTCTAATACCATAAAAGTCTAATCAAAGTTGAATTGCACCCCAATAATGGCCTATTTAATATCAAAATTTCTGAGACTGTTATGGTAATACAAAACAGAAAAAAAGAGGACCTAGTGATGGATAGTCAAAGAATGATTGTAATCTAAAATGCTACAAGACTTTGAAGAAGGAAAAAAAAAATGGAATGTCAATATGAACAGTAATCAAGGAATTACCACTGAAGGAAGCAAGAAACTGAAATCTAGGTGAACAAAGTTACAACGTCTCGACGGTATCCTCTTACAATCAAGAGCCTAGGCACATTCTCGACCAACAAATCCAAGTACTCCATATAGAAGTAAGCAGGATGGTTGACAGGAGGTGGTGGGAGACTGACGAGCACGACCGCAGCCATCCTTGAGTATCTCAGAATTGTTGAGTTCAACTTAAGAGTTGTATTTAGAAACTTCTCAACCTGCTGCTCATTCACACTCACTGGCTTCCCATCAGCCATGAGTGTGGTTCCTCTGCTCTCTGCTGTTGTCTTCATTTCACTTAAATAACTAGCAATCCTCCCTTGTGCGGCGGTGAAGGCTTCCATTGATTCGTCTTGTTGCGTGCCCTCAACTTGTGTGTCCCATGATTTTATCGTTATAACGATCACCTCAGCTTGCATCCGAAGATCATACAAAAACTTTTTGACATCAGCTTTGAGGCCCTCCGCATCAGAATCCTCCTCCGCAATGCAGAACACCTGAATCTTACAGCTTTCAAAGCTCTCCTTTGTAAGGAGAAGCTGAGAGAGGAGAAGCATAAGACCACCATCTCTCACAATCCAGTACAAGTCTATAGTTCCATATTGCCTTTGAAATTCATTAGGCCATTCATCCAGACCCTTAACAATGACAACTGCCTTGTTAGCATCAATGCAGTCATTGATTATTCCAACAAAGGTAGCTGGAATTTCTATTAGATTTTCACGACGCCATATTTCTGGGTATCGCATAACCACAATATTCGGCTTGAGATTTCCAAGACCCATCGTCTGAACAATCCCTCGGAAACCTTCAGACATTGTGGGAGCCACAACAATCTCTGCCACACCTTCACAACGTTTGTAATCGATATATGTAGCAAGCTGCTTGCAGGCAGCTTTTGCATCTTCAACCCGTTCATGGTAATCTCCATCTAGTATGGAGACAAATATGGACATTCCACGGCCTTTTTTCTTCATGCAGTTTGCAAAGTCTGCAAGTTTAGGGTGACACGGTACGTTTTCCGGCAGCTTTCCCCATGGCCGGCAAAATATCAAAGGAATGGGATACCAATTCTTTGGGTGGACTTGGCTCGCTGCAATATAAGTATATAGCTACATTAACAACACGACGTCCCACTACTTTTCCACAAACAGCTACAAAGCCAATAACAGTGCAGTGGGAAGAGCTAAATAGCTAAGTCAAATTAATGAAACCAAGAACTCTAACATAAAGCAAATGACCCAAAAAATATAGTCAAGAAAGCGTTTAAGTGATAGTAGGATACTCACCTCCAAGCGAACGAAGACTGCGGAGAGCAAGTTGGAAATATGCACTCTTGAAACCATCACCCCAGTCCCCAGCCTTACCTCTTAGGCACACATAATAATATATAAGGCTTGCAAGGGCTAGAGACACTATAGTGAATGACCACGAGATCAAGAACATTATCACTGTAAAAAAGAAAAAACAGATTGAGTAAAAAACAAATTAATAATGGTTCGGAGGGAGGGACAGAGAGCCATGCAGGAGATGATGGGCAAATAATTGGTTCTAATGACTAGCAAAACGTTTCTCCTGTTCAACAAACAACATAGTCAGTTGATGCAAAATTCTCAATCCTTAGATTTTGGGAATGCAATCAGTCGCATGTCCGATAGAAACATCGGAAGGAAAAATATTGCCTTATTCTTCATCTATGATCTTACATGAATTTGTTAAATATGTTGCACGAATTCATCATTAATTCATTGGCAATTGTACACACGTAAATAAAAGAGGGAAAAACTATAAAGATTTCCGTTATTTTATTATTAATACTACTTGTACAGAAAGTGTGTCAAATAGGCACTGTGAGATCTCAAGTAAAGAAACAAAATAGAAATCGAACTTGTTAATTGGTCAAAAGGGACTTGCCAAATTTTCTGAGCTAAAATGAGAAAAACTTAACAATAAGGACTTGAATCTAAAAAAAATCACTCACTATATATTTGAAAGTATAGCATACCTACACAAAGTGATGCACCAAGAAGAGAGAGGCTCCAGTGATGGAATCTCCACCGTGGACGCCAACTGGGAGCATCCAGTAGATCCAAAAGGAAGCAGGATAAGTTCACACCAGCATAACACAGTAGGAAAAACATGGTTACAGTTGGTGTGATAAGATCAAGATTCCCAATTATGACACATCCGATGCAGAGGAATGCAGTAAAGAGGGTTGCAAAGTATGGCTCACTGCCATCTGCTACTTTAAAATAGTTTAGAATAGGCAATATATCATCATTGGCTATGGCTGCTAGTAAGCGAGGGGCTCCTGTCAGGCTCTGAAGGGCAGCTCCAAGGGTTGATAAAATAATTCCAACATAAATAATTGCTGGGAAAGGCCAAGCAACCGTAGCAGTAAGAAGCCTACATAAGAAATTTTGGTTCAGTATAGAAACATTTTGAACTGCTCGGCCAAAGCCTACAAAAATACAATATTAGTATCAAATTCCACCCTCCCCATCTCTAAGGACCGTTGAACTTTCTATTCATACTTCAACTTTGAATCCAATTCCTAACAATAACTTTAAAGGGAAAAAAACATAATGCTTGAGCTGTTGCATATTCTTAAGGATTTGGCCAATATAATGCCAGAGATCTTTTCCATCCAAATCACTCACTAGTAAATAGTAATAAATGAATATGGATAATGCAGTGCCTCACTAGCTCTAAGCCACTCAAATAGTCATGTATCAGAATTTCCTATGATCAACATTTACATTATTTCACTTGGTACTATGATATATTACCTATCTGTCAACAATTTATCTCTGGTTGCCAGTGCTCCAAACAGCAAAACAGAGACCAGATACAATGCAGTTGTTGTTAGAGTTGCAGCCAATGTTCCAATAGGAATTGAACGCTGAGTATCCTTCAATGAGGCTGATCTATTAGAACCAGCCATTATTCCCGTCACAGCAGGGAAAAAAAGACCAACCAATGCACTGAAATAATAAAAAATAAATAAATAAATATAAAAAAAAGGCAGAAGTAGAAAATTAATCCTCAAGAGTTTCCTCGGAAATGTGCTATCCAATCCATTATACTTTTAACCACTCAGGAAGCTAAAAATATGATAGTAATAAACTAATAGTTATGCAAGATAAATAGGTAGTCTGACATTATTACAAAATAATATCCAAAGCTTACTTGAAATTCCAATATACTTTTCCAAAAGGATCGGGAATTCCAGCACTGTTCGTCATCTGATAATCAGAACTCCAATTTTCTTTAAAAGATTCCAAACTCAAGCCTGTGATGCCCTCTGAATAACATATCAAAAGAAAGCACCAATTCAATTCCTCCACTACATGTATACCTTTGATAAAGGTGATGAAAAATCAAATAACCTCACTGTTCAATTATGTCATCGTGATTATATCCAAAAACGTAACCCGCAATCATATCCAAAAACGTAACCCGCAATAGCATTGTTCAAAGACCTTGACCCACAAATGCTTAAATATATATTAAGCACTATTACATCTAAAGAGCTAAGGGGTTATGGGTTCAATCAATGGTGGCCATCTACCTAAAATTTAATATCTTACGGGTTTCCTTGACAATTAAATGTTGTAGGGTCAGGCGGATTGTTCCGCGAGATTAGTCAAGGTGCGCGTAAATTGGTTTGGCACTCACGGATATTTTATAAAAAAAAAACACTGTTACATCCAAGTTCTCATACAATTTTATTCAATGCTAATTAACCATATGAAAATGTCCAACACAAATCTTTCTTCTTTGCTGCCAAAAGTCAACCAGGTATTGTTTCTCACTTTGATTTTAAAAAAATTAAAAAAATAACAATAATAATAATAATATTAAAAAAAAAAAAAAAAAAGTTGACCAAGTATTTCCAAATCTCAATGACACAAAAAAGAGATGACATGCAGAAGTATAGAAAACCATGTCAGAGACATGACAGGGATGGAGCACACAACTTATACACGTGAAACAATTGAAAATGGTAGAAATCAAAATTCCTATTATGAGATTAGTAAGCAGTTTGTAACATCATCATTCAACAAGTAAGCAGAAGACAAAATGCACAGCATTAACTCAACCCACTCTGACGTCCCTGAGCACTAGGAGGAGAGTGACAATATATCTGAAATAAGTTGAAGTTCGAAGCAAAATATGAGCCTAATACCCATCTTGCCAAAAAATTTTGATCAAGAACAAGTAACAAGTATCAAAATTAACATTTAGCGTATAGAATACCAATTCCTCTATTGAAAAATATTTCCTCCTATTTGATTTCTTGTGTATCTTCTTTCATCTCTCTATCAAAAGTTGTCTTTGATTATAACAAGTTATTATTATAATGAATAATATAATAGTTATTATAGTTAGAAACTCAAAATTAGAAATTATATTGTGACACATTTTTTTATTATTTTGATTATAGAATTTCTAATTCTATAATTTATATATTCTTCTATTATTTTATTCTAGATTCTATTCTAAGGTATAATAGGCTAGCTCTGCACTGATGTATACTATACATTGTAGATAAAACAATGTGGATAAGGGGACTTACTAAATAAGGGATTATTTCGTTTCCGATAGTAATTTATATGTAACATAACATGTACCGAAAGTTCCAATTTTTAGCATACACACACACACACAAACAGTCCATAAAAATACATATTAGAACAGAGTCGGAAGAATCAATTAGGAGCAGCCATTCGTAACACATCTCCATTCAACTTTAGAGGTCAGTGTAGTGCTTGAAATATGGCCGGTTGGTAGTTTGCAACATGCAGAATGCAAAACTAAAGAACCGTCAAGTGTATGTGGGACCCATATATTTAGAAGAATATGCTAATAAGAATTATTTTGAATTAAAAAGAAAGTGAAGTTACCTGCAGGGTCGTTTTTCCTTGCCAGAAAAATTCCAAGAAATATGCAAAGTACTGAGAACAAGACTGGAATAAGGAAAGCAGGAGCAACCCTATTAATCATTTTCACACCACCGAACACAATGAAGCATAGAAGAATCGTCACGATAATGCCATAAACTTGCAAGTCGTGTGAACTTGGACTTTGTATTGGCTCAACAGTTGTTCCATTAACTTTTGTTACAGTCTCTGCATCGCAATAACAAAATGATCAACATAGTGCAGCAGGCATCTCTGATGGAATTTAATTAAACGTGTCTTGCTAGTACCAAATATGGAAAATATCTAGAATCCCATAGTGCACGATTGTACGATACCAACAATTATAATGGACAAATAACTGCCTGTAGAATGGACAATAGCAAAAATTACATCTGAAAAGTTTTTAACGTAAAGGAGAAGGTGGTGAAATATTCTTATAATAAATTTTACAGTATCAATACTGTCCAAATCAGCATTATAGAACTCCATATGCTTCTATTATAGACCAATTTCTTTAAATTGGAATGCGATCCAATCCTTCGTTGCAATTACACCTAGAAAACTCATGTTTATTACTTCAAAATGAAATGACATTACTTCGTTGTAAAGAGAAAGCCACTGTGTCTTTGTGAGAATAAACTAGAATAATAATGCTTCATATGTTAAATTCTATCAACCTCACATACCAGAAAAATATATCTTTGATATAAATAAAAATTAGAAATTAAAATATGTTATATAAATACAAGTTATAAATGAAAACTAACGAGATCCACAACTGATAACAATATAAAAAGGTTTAAGTAGATACAGATAAGTTCTATGTCTATTGTCTAACTTTATAGCAACAAAGACTCATCATTACCTCTGAATATCCCTGCAGCTGGTACAGCATTCAAAAATGTTTCTACAGCTCCCAACACATAACTGAACCACCAAATTGGGGAGAAGGCAGAAGTTAAGATATACAGAGCTGGTGGACATTTAAACTTGAAAAAAGCAAAACAAAACAAAAGCGTAGCTGGACAATGAAAGAATGGTAAGACAACTACAACTCTGAAGTCTTTTATATAATACAAATCACAAATATCGACAACCATCAAAATTAAGTTAAACATCATATATACTCACAGAGCACCAGCAACTGCATTTCCGAGAAAGAAACATAGCCCAATGCTAACTCCGACCTCTGGACCAAGGGCACGACCTATCAGATAATATGGTCCCCCACCCTAGAAGCAAAATAAACGATAAAAAAACTTAATTGACACTGAAACATATTCTAGGGAAACTAAGCTGGTATTTTTCTCACTACCAAACTAATAGGGCATGCACTTTACGTGAAAAACTACTCCATGAAATTGTCAAGGAATAGCCGAGAAAACAAATTTCAATTGGATAAATTATCAATACAAAATCTTTGGCGACATCTACTTGTAAGTGGAGATTCAATTGTATTACTCTTTTTGAAGGAAAAAGATATTTTAGTAATATTCATTTGGTGCTTTTAAAAATTTTATTTGCTTTTTTTTAATATAAGAGACAATTTATTTGATAAAATGAACATACAAAAAAGTGGAGGCGTAGATCCAACCCTGGACAAAGGGGGATATAAAAAATACACCAATTGATTAAAAGAGAATTCAATCTATAATTGTTGAATGGAGGAACTTTTTTACGCCAAGAGCCAAAAAGAAAAGAGCTTTGAAAAAAAATCTCAAAGAACCTCTCTTTGTCAATTAAACCCTATCACTACTTACAAGCCAAAAAAAGGAAAAAAAAATTGCTTAAACAACTCCGAAATATAACTCTTTTCATCTTATCTTGCTTACTCATAAATAGAAAAAAGTACAAATTACTTTTATATCTTAAAATTATTGAAGCCAGTTGAATACAAAGTGCATTAGAATATTTTATAATTTATAGATGCAGCTATATTCTTCCTCGTTTAAATTGATGCTCTTAATCACTGACAAATTAGTAAGTTCTGAAAGAGGACGCCGGAGGTAAAACAACCACACCATTACAAATAATCTATGTATTTGGAAAGTTATAACTTATAATATGCTAATACATTTCAAACTAAAAAATGTACCTTCATAGCACCATTAGTTGCAATAGCACTTAGTGAAATCGAAGTCAAGAACGTACATAAACCACAAAACGCCACCAGCACTAATGACTCACCAATGCCAGCCATGCCAACAATCCTGCATTTTTGTTCATGATAGAAACATCTTTCATTTAAATAAGAGAAAATATACAATAAATTCCTATAAAACAAGGCCCACCAAACAGGCAACAGGCACCGAACTAACCATTACAAGAAGGAACCCCAATTGTTACTAAAAAAGAGGAGATTACAGAAGAAACTAGGCACGTGGACCCATGCAAATTGGCTCATAGAAAAACCAGATGAAATACGTTCATATAAAACAAAATGCCAAGGCATATATCACCATATATCAATCACTAAGTAATATATGTTCGACATATAGGGGTCTTCTATCCCAGATGGACAATTTAAAAGGATGATGTGTCTTCTCTGTCATGACTCATATTGACATACAGAAAGAGGAAGATATTGAAATTTCAACCCAAAACAGCAAGACTAAACGATTAGTGAAGTTAGGAAACTACCTATCAGACTAACCCACTTCCAAACCTCATTAATGTCAAAAAGGTTATGGCAAATGGGAAACATCTCCCTTGAAATGAAACCCTAACAAAAAACCATGGGGTAAAAGAACACCCTCGATCAACAATAATCAAGAATGAATTACCCAAAAAAAATAATAATAAAAATAAAAATAATAAAAAATAAATAAAAGAGCAAAATACTCCAAATGGAAGCAATATATTTTACAGGGGGGAAAATATCTATGCTATGCTTGATCCAACAAGTTTGAGATTAGGCCAAATCCATGGCCAAACAAAAGAAATGCATCCTTGAGTTGGGAGAACTCTCTAAAATAATATTCTACGTTAAAATGTGATTAAAAAAGCTTTCCCATTACAACTATAAACCGGCTACTTTCTTTCAAGAAAATAAGATAAATAACTAATTCAACTTAAAATAATAATTAATCGAAAATTAACAACTAAACAAATATTAACTCAAATATACCAATTATATAAGACCCTACATCCTTCTTCCCATTAACACCGACTTTTCTATATATGTGTGTGTGTGTATTTGTACAAAGAAAAAAATAAAAATTGTCCTCGAGTTCAGGGTGACAAAATGAAAATGTATGTGGTAAAGTCCAATTGAAAAATCACACTGCAAATCTTCGAGATCCAAACAAGTATAAAAGTCCAAGTTGGCATTAACATAATGGACCACCAACGTGTTGGAAATTTTAAGAAATTGTGGTGTTCTAATCAGGTTGGAATGTTATAGGAGAAAGGACGGCTTAGGAAATTTAGAATTTGGCCCAACAACTTGACCAACTGAATGAATTTGGCCCTCGTATATTGCAATTTGGTTGGAAAAGTTTCCAAAATTGCCACCCCCACATCTTCCTTCTTCTTCATTGTAAGCCACCAACACCCAAGCGCTTCCTTCTTACTAGTGATAGGCTGACAGCTATCCCTTCCCTTCAATTAAAGTGAAGGCGGCCATCACGCCACTTTTTGATCACGTGCAGACTCCCAGTGAACCAATGAACCTCCAAGGAAGAAGATGACCTCCCTCCGACAAGTTTGTAACAGCTAGAGTCGGTGAGTCACTAGTTCGTTTTCATCGAAATCCGACAAATCAGCCACCTCCAACAACATTGCAACATCCGACACCCCCTCTTCTCTTTTTGTCCTCCCTTCCTCTACATCACTGTGGTTTCAAATGATTTTTTTCTTTATCTTTGATTTTTTTTTTTTTTTTTTTTTTTGATAAGAAACAAAGAAAAGCATTAAACCAAGAAAGAAAGGAATAGCCTAAGGGCGGGGGTTGAGGAACAAAATCAAACAAGAAGAGCCCTCCAATTGTTTAAAATCATAAGGAGGCTATAATTACAAAGAATTTAGTGTAATTTATACACCACCAAAAGGCCGTGTTCTGAACCTGGGCCCAAAAAGAATCAAAAGAGATAAACCTATCATCAAACAACCTACTATTCCGCTCGTTCCATAAGTGCCACAATAACGTGCAGGTCGCACATTGCCAAAAAATTCTACATTTAGCACAAAAGTTTCCACCATTCAGGCCATCCATAAACCAATCATCAATCTGCTTAGGGAGGCAACTAAGCACCTGGTAAAAATACAATTCCAACCTCTAGACGCAAAATCACAATGTAAAAACAAATGGTCCACAGACTCCATCTCTTTAAGACAAAGAAGGCAGATGGAAGGGGAGAGGGGCCAATTAGGGAACTTCCTCTGAAGCTTATCATGAGTATTTAGACTTCTATTGGCAAAGGACCAAAGGAAGATCTTCACTTTTTTAGGAATTTTTAACCTCCAAATAAGGTTGACCAAAGGCATTTTGGTTTTCGAGACACCCATAGTCATTTTGAGGAAGGTGGATTTGGTAGAGAAATTGCCTAAGACTTCCAGATTCCAACGCAAACTGCCCCTACCATTTCTCACCACCCAATCAATTAGCAGTTGGGCAAGCGCAATAGAGCTACCCATCTCTCTGTCAAAAATACTCCTTCTTAACCCCAAATCCCACGACTGGTTCAAACTATTCCAACAATCTACGATGACAACATTCTTTTTAGTAGAAATAGGATAGATCTCGCTATAAAGGGAGGCAAGAGGTTGAGGAGTACACCACTTGTCTTCCCAAAACCTGATGTTTCTACCATTTCCCACCACAAAGTCCACAAACTGAAAAAACTGATCTTTTTGTTTCATAATGTCGTTCCAGAGTCTAAGCTTCCCTCTGTCTCTCGTCCTCAAAGAACTCCAACCATGGTCATCCATGTCGTAAATAGCTCTAATAACCTTCTTCCAAAGGGTCATCTCCTCATGGAAAAACCTCCACAGTCATTTCATCAACAAAGCATTGTTCTTCTGACTTAGGGACCCAATACCGAGCCCACCGTAGATCGTAGGGAGGGAAGACCACTACCACTTAACAAGATGAGAAGCCGGTTTAAAACTCCCACTACCCCACACAAAATCTCTAATAATCTTCTCCATTTTGTTGATATAACACTTAGGGGCTTTCAACAAAGAAAAAAAAATTAAAACGGTAAACTGTTAAGAACCGATTGCGCAAGAGTTAACCTTCCTCCTTTAAAAAGAATCAAACCTTGCCATTTATCAAATTTCTTTTTGAACTTCTCTTCAAGAGCGTTCCACGCACCTTAGAAGCATTCCTACCTCCAAGAGGGAAGCCCAAATAAATAAAAGGGAAGCAATCAACTTTACAACCCAAAAAATCCGCACTGGCAACAAGCTCATCAGGGCTCAAATTAGTCCCAATAAGGGAAGTTTTGGAAGCATTGAGGGAAAGACCCAAGCCCAGTAGGAACAGGTTGATAACCGACCACCAAGCCCTCAAATTCCCCACAATCCAAGAGCAAAAGACCAACGTATCATCCGCATACTGAAGAAGGGTAACCTCAACCGAAGGCCTACCAAAGGAAAAACCTCTTACCATTGTTCTTTCACTACAGTAAAGAATAAGACTACTTAGAGCATCCCCAACAATTGTGAACAAAAAAGGAGAAAGGGGGTCCCCTTATCTAAGGCCTCGTTGAGCCACAAGCTTCCCCCTCGATCTCCCATCGATAATAGAGAAATTAGTAGAGGAGATACAACCCCAGATCCACTTCCTCCATCTTTTGCCGAAACCTTTAAACTTGAGGACTGCATCAAGAAAATCCTAGTCAACCTTATCGTAAGCCTTTTCAAGGTCGAGCTTTAAAAGAGCCCCTTTCTTACCTAAAGCTCCACTCGTCCATAGATTCAGAAGCTGTCAAAACTTAATTTCTTTTCCTTCCTTCCTTCCTTCAAAGATTGGATTATACACTAAAGCTTGGATTCATGCCTAGCTAGTATACACTTTGCAGGATCTTCGGAGACCAAACAGGGCTTACGGTTTCTTTGCTTATACACTAAAAAATGTCAGAACACACTCTTCTATCATCTTCATCATCTCTCTTGGGTCTAAAAACCCTTTATCTAGAGAGCATATTACAGATACTGGATAGCCATAACTTCAAAGGAAATATAAGATTCTTTGGATAGAAGCTGTTAAAGAAATCTCTTGGGCATTATGGTTAGAATGAACTTCTGTAACCGACAAAAGAGGGAGGGGGATTGGAAGGAGATTTTTTACTTGACCAAGTTTCATTGCCCTTCATGGTATTCTTCGTCCAGTGACTTCAGTAACGGTTTCCCCCTTCATAATTAATGTTAATTGAGATTTTTTTTTTTTTTTTTCTGCAAACTCTTAGTGGGAGAAAATAGATTTCGTCTGTAGCTAATTATTCTTACATGAAAAGTGTCCTTTTTCTGAATAGAAATAGATGATGGAAATTTCAGCTAAGGTGTTATCTCCAGTTTTGTTCTGAAAGATGTGCCCAGCCCAAGGCCTAGACGAGACTTCAAGGGTTTTCCTTATTAAGCTCATCCAAAAATATGAACACGTGACCTCTAGGTAGGTATTACTCGAAGACCGTTGGCCTCAGGCCCTTAGCCAACGGGGCATAAGGGTTTTCCTTCTCCAAATTGCATGTAGTGTGTTAAGCATAAACATGTAAAATACAAAAAATAATAATAATAATAATAAACAAAAAAATAACCATAATAAACAAAACAAAAAACAAAAAACAAAAAAAAACACCAATTGCATTTAAACAAAAGACTTACCATGAAAATCGAATATAGTAAATGATTCCCAATATGTTCTGTAAGCATGGGATAAATACACCCATCAATGTACCTGATTTAACTTCATTGGTCTGCATGAAATGTATTGCAAGATAAGCATTAAAAATGTATAATTCAAAGGTTAAGAAGCGGCAACTGAAATGATACATCATTTTTAACCCACTAATAATTGCTTACATGTAAAGTGCATAAAAAAAAACGAATCCACTACACAGAGAACTGAAAACACGAAATTTCTCGAACAAATATTTCAAGCATTAGTTTATGTTGCTAGAAGAACACAATAACGCCAATTTCAGAAGTGAAACAAGGAAAGTAAAATAATAGAACAGGCCACTTTGTTGGAAAACTATCAGCGCCACAAATTTCTTCTAATACAACCAGAGCAACAATATTCTAATAATAGCTGCTTCAAGATTTACCATCATAAGCATTTATTAATAGATGCAGAGAAATTGATCCTGAAGACAAATGAAAAAAAATATTTCTGTCTAGTCTTCTTCCAGCGACATTTTTTTAACGAAAATCTTCTTATATAGTGACATTAAACTTAACAAATCAATGTCCAATGTAACTGAGCCAATTTCAGGTTTGACTGCCAGCTACTTACCAACAAAGTTAGTAGTAACAGCCCCAATGTCGCAATGAAGAGATCACCTAAAATTAACTTGCTCATGTTATTTATAAATCTACGTTGAAAAAATATTTTTTTACAAAACAGTAATCAATTTAATCAGGTAAAAATAATGAACGCATTTGTTACAGCTATAAAAAATTAGTTTCCATCACCGATGGTAGACAGAGTCAAGAACATATCTTCCCAAAATTCATGTCAACAAGTAATATCTCTTGAGAAGGCTGTGACAATAAGCTAGGTGGATGTTACCCACGGTAAATTCCAAGTCACTCCATGTGAGATGCTCCACAAATCAAATAGGAGGTTTTGCTTTTTCAAAGGAAAAAAGTTATTATGTTAAGTAGAATGAACGTACAGATAAGCCCTACAAATGAAGGCCAAAAGCCAAAATCCAGGCCCCCATCTAACAATCATACACAATACAAAAACCAGCCCCAGTCCTTGGTAATCAATCCAGTAGGAAAGCACTAAAGTCTAAAACTAGCAGTCGACAAATGAAGTTGGGTTCAATCCATGGTGACAATCTACCTAGGATTTAATATCTTACGGATTTCCTTGACACCCATATGTTGTAGAGGCAGGAAGGATGGCCCAAGAGATTAGTCAAGGTGCACGTAAGATGGCCAAAAAAAGCAATTAAAGAAAACAAAACAAAACAGAAGATGGAAGCATTGAAGCAAGCCACACTACCACCTCCCCTAATAACTTTTTCTGATCCTTAAATACCCTTGGATCTTTTTCCAGCAAGAAGATCAAACAAAAGAATAGAAACCCACTAGTCCATTAACCAAATGAGAGCACCTTTCTCTTCCAAATTTTCCCAAAAGAGACCTTGCATGAACTTCTCTAACAAAGCTCCAACTGCAAAAAGATTTAAAGATACACAAATAATCAAATGGGGTTTCAGTAGGGACCAATTGGGAGAGGCTGAGCTGCGTCTCCTCCTTCAAGTTCAAGATAGGCTTTCTATCAAGTTTCAAGATGCCAGATTCTAGACCTCAAGGACAATGGGATCAGACAGAAAGAAATCAACAATAATGGGCCAAAGGGAGTTCCCTGAGTAGGAAAAGGGCATGAGCAACTTCATAACTCACAAACGAAGACTATCGCTTGACCTCATTTTAATCATCAAAGAACCCCAACACCGGTCACTAGGATCTATTACTTATTGTTTTATATATAAGACATAACTTTCATTATCAAGGAGAATGATACAAAAGGAGGGGGAAATGAGGTAGCCACAAAACAAATTACAAAGAAGGAGCCCAACTAGTATAAATTTGGGTTAGACTATAATTACAAAAGAATTTAGAAGTGAAGGACCAAGTAGAAACAAAAAAGAGTAACCAAACTCCAAAAAAAGTCTCTATTAGTTTCTTGATCATAAAGATTCTAGAGTTTCTTCCAAGCCACAACCTCCAAAGGAGGGCAAAGATTCCATTGGAGGATCTATTACTTCTTGGACCATATATTTCTGTAAAATGATCAAAATCCAGTTTAGATTAGCAAAAGAGTCTTCCACACAGCTCAGAAGAAAATTTTTCACCAGCAAACTGCAAATAATCAGATGAACTATAGACTTTCTCACTCTAAACCCCTCAATTGGACCTTTTTCTTTAGAAATGATTTTGCTGACAATATTAGCATAGCAACCATGATAAAAAGAAAAAAGGATGAGAGTCCCCTTGTCTGATTAACTTCCTAGGGAAAAACTGAGAAACTGATTAGCATGAGGCTAGTCTTTAACTAAGTTCTCTATTTATATCCTAAACCCTTACTCCATAACAGCTTATCCAAAAAGCCTAAAGCAACATAGTTATAGCTTTCTCAGGATCGATCTGGTCCCTTTTTGTTTCTTGGCTAAAGTTCTCAATGACCCATTTCCAAGAAGTACTTTGTCCAGAATTTGTGTATATAAACCACCCTACAGCAGAAGATGGTGAAGGGTTAAAAAAATTCTGCATACTTTCCACTGACATCTTGGAAATGTTTACAAACTTCTAATAGGACTAAAGACTTTCACATCTGCATCTGCTTCCTCTAATTTCTTTAGGATAAGGGAAATGAAGGTCAAAAATCAGTTAACCCTCACCCATTCAACAAATACGTTTTAAAAATTCATCTCATGTGCCAACTTTTTTTTGCAAGAAGGCCAAAAAAAAAAAAAAACAATCACAGCCTGAAGCTTTACTCCTCTCAAATCTGATAACCACCTAGCCAATTTCCTCAAGGGAGGTGGTCTCTCTAGCCCCTCTTGTGGTTGCCAATCCAAGCCCTCAAAGGCCAAGAAGGGTTTGTGAATTAAGCTGTGCGGCTACAGAGATATTTTGTAATCACTCTAACTGAAGACAATGTAAATACCCAAATGGAGAATAGTAAGGAAAATAACACAATAATGCAAGTTCAGATAATTTACCTTTGGCAACCCCTGAGTGATAGAAACATTCTCACCATCACGAGGACTAGAAGGTGCTTGAATTTGTTCCCCCATCATACTATAATAGCAACAAACATACTAGTACCGTTACACAAAATTTGAACTGAAGAATTTAATGAAAATCTCTAAAAGCAAATTGCACCATATAGAAAGGGCCAATGAGCTAGCAATAGGTTTGTGGGTTGTCCACTCGAATTTTATGCAAAAGGTCCTCTCATTGATGCATTGAATACATCTAAAGAAGTTACTGGCAAAGAAAAAAAAATTGTACCTCTTAAGGCCAAGAATATTGACAAGAGAATCAAAACCAAAAAACTCCAGTTTGGATTCTCGCTGGGGGCCATTGACTTCAATACGAGTAGGAGAGTTCCCTTCTTTTTCAGTGCCAGTCTGAGAACCCACTTTTACCTTCCTGCCATAGAAGCAAGAGATCTTCAAACAAGCCGCATCTCAACATATATTCTCAAATCTACAGTACTTAATCAAAACAAGGAAAACTGCATCTTAACATACATCTAAAATACAAAATCCAAGATCCTTCCTTAAATTTATTGGTCAAAGGTACAACAAGAAACAATCATCCCTCTACAAATCCAACACAAAATTCACTTCGCCATCAAATTCATTCAAAACCCAACAAGTAAAGAATAGCACAATAGTAATCACAAGGCCAAAAGTAGAAGAAAAAACAGATTACTTGAGAGAAGGATGACTCATGGGGGGAATGGAGGAGGAGGAAGAAGAGGAACCCGGATCCATGGAAGACATTTCAAGAACAGCACGATCATGGGCTTCGACAGGGCGATACTTCCTACCTCTCTGCCCATGAAATTCCTCTTCCCCGCTCTCAATGTCACCATTATCCATTGTCAGAACAAACCAATACGAAATTGGAGAGTTGGGTTGTGAAAAAGATGGAGATCCAAAAGGAAGACCGGAAACAAATCAGAGATCCAAGTGAAAGAGAGCGTATATAGGAAGCAAGAGATGGAAGACCAATGAAAGAAATTGAAAGAAGAAGAAAAGGAAGAGAAGAAAAGGGAGAAATGGGAAATATATAGCTAAATTGAATCTTCCATTTCCATGGTAATGTCCAACAACAAAGGAAAGGGGCGGGGCGCCGAGAGAAACGGGTTTGAATGTGGGGAAAATGGCTCGCGAAGAACGAACCAGCAAAATGCAAAATTTTTGTGCGTCGTTGTTGTTGGACTGTGTTTTGAAAAACGTAGAGCAGCGATTGAGACTCACGGACGAACAACGCGCATGGACAAATGCTGCTCGGTTTTCGTCCGTACACACGATTTAGAAGACCACTGTGAAATTTACTTGCAACCGAAATTTTTTGGGCTAACTGCCTTTTTTTTTAATTTCCTCTTCTTTTACCACAGATTTTCTCTTCTTTCTTTTTTAGTAAAACATTTTTATTTATTTATTTATTTATTTTTGAGAAAATATCAATTTTGAGATGTTTGCTCGCATCGGTTTAGAGTCTAAATTTTCAATTTTATTAATTTTGACAATAAATTTATATATTTATTGCAATTTTAACCCTCAGCTCGATTTTAGTTAATTTATCCACTAATTTTAACCGCAACAAAAAAAAAAATTAATGTAAACATCTTCATGAATTTGTTAATTTCAATAAAATAAAATTTTTCTTTGACTATTACACAAGTTTACCATTGAATAACATTCCCAAAAAATCATAAATTACAACAAAAATTTTGCTCTAAATGTTGTTTTTCTCAAAAAGAAAATAAAACTAGCCGTTCTTCAATTTCACATATTTTATATTTAGGGTGTATTTGGATTAACTTTTCTCAAGTATTTAATTTTAAAAATAAGTCATTTTGGAAAAAATTTGACATATTTGGCAACCACTTAAAATAGTTTTTTAAACATTTGCAAAGTTTATTTTAAACCATTTTAATCAAAATAGTTTAAATAAACTTTTAGGAAAAACAACATTTTTTCCATAGTCAATCCAAACCGGTCTTTAATTAAAGACACTATACTTAAAGAAAAAACTTATTAGAAAGATAAACTTGCAATACTTTTTGAAGTTTAAAGTTGAAATTGCAACATTTATATAAGTTTAGAGTTAAGATTGATAAAAATTGAAAGTTTGTGGTCTAAATTGATATAACTTGACAAATTCTGAGTCAAAAGGGATATTTCTCCCTTTGTGTGTGTGTGTTTAGTTAAATCGAGTTGTATTTATTAAGAATGTTCTAAATTTATTAATTAAAGTTTGAGAATAAGTTTGATATAATGTAATAGATAAAACATCAAATACCGTTAGGATGATTTTCAGTTGATCTGAAAATAGGGAAAAAAAATGAGTTTCAACGACCAAGTTCACTTTTTTTTTAGGGTCAGATTATCTCAATTGGTTAAAAATTTTGCTAGTTATTTTTATGATTTAAATGATTAAGTGAGTTTGGCGTCAATTTTGGGAGAGATAGAAGTGATTAAAAGAATGTTGAATGTTTTTGTATTTGGTTAAACATATTATAATTAAATCTATTAAAATCACTTTTAAAACCCACACTCATTTCGCACACAATTATTTACAAATTTTTAGATTTATGTCCTATGATTTAACCCCAAAAAAAGATGTAAAAATCTTCAGAAACTTGTTACTTTCAATTAAAATTTTTCACAAAGATAAATTTGACCAATTCACAAATTGACCATCGAATAACCTTTCAAGCAACTCATAAATTACAAAATAAAATTTTGCTCTAAAATTATGTCTCTCTAAAAAAAATTATAAACTCATGAATTTCACATATTTTACATTTTATTAAACGCATATGAGCAACCATTTTTTACTATACTTGAAGCTAAAACTTATTAGAGGGCTTTTTTTTAGTATAAAGGAAAGAAATAAAAAGGAAAATCTTGGGACAAAACTAATAAAAAAAAAAGGGCATCATTAGCCCAAGAAGGGTGTTTTTCGAGTCAAATAGTCCAATAATCAAGCCTTCGAGCATGGATAGCTAACGTGTGAACAACATAATTACTCCTACAATTGGCTCATAGAAAACTAAGATTGGAATCACAATGATGAAATTGCCAATAGAGTCAACGAAAGCTTGTTGCTTGTACCTTATTAACAATAGAGTCATGAAAACTTATTAAAAGTTAAACTTGTCATAATTTTTTATATTTAAGGTTGGAATTGCAACATTTATATATATTTAGAGTCCAAATGGATAAATCGAATGTTTTTTTTTTAGGTTGGTCAAAATCCGCCTTTCACCCTTTTTTAAATATTTATTTAGCTCAAGCAAGTTGTACTTTTTTTTCTTTTTCTTTTTCTTTTTCTTTTTCTTTTTCTTTTTCTTTTTTCTTTTTGAGAACATACTTATTAAAAACATTTTAAAATACGTTAAGTTCTATTGTGAATATTATAATAATAAATAGATGTTCATTGCTTAGTGTCCCAAAAACTATGTGTCACCTTTCATGTTGTGCATGTGCCTTGTAGTTATTCATGAAGTCCACATCCTACTTGTCACTTTGCCTATAAGTAGTGGCATTTGAAGGATCTAAAAATCACACATAACATTGGTGAGAATTCTACTTCAAAATTCCACTAATTTTCATATTATCCAATTTTATAATTTTAATTATTTTATTTTATATTATATTATATATATTTAATATTATTATATAAATATATTATTACATTATATTTTCTCTATATCCATGTTCTCGTCGTGCTCCTCGATTTCACAACAAGTTATCAGCACGAGCTTCTGCCGTTTTCTCCGCTAAAGGTAGGTCCTAAAGGTATGTCGGTTTTTCCTCTTCGTTATAATTAATAAATTTTATTTTATTTTGCATATTTAATATCTATTAAATTTTTAACATAAGTACAATATTTTATGATAGTGTTGCCATGACAAATCTCACAAAATTAGAATTTTTCGCCCTTGATATTGACTGTAATAATTATTTGTCATGGGTACTTGATGTCGAAATCCACCTAGATACTATTAATTTTAGGGAGACTATTAAAGAAGGAAATACAACATCCAGTCAGGACAAAGCAAAAGCTATGATTTTCCTTTGTCATCATCTCTACGAGGGATTAAAAATTGAGTATTTTACAATAAAAAAATCCCTGTATCTTGTGGAAAAAATTGAAAGAGAGGTATGATCATAAAAAAAAATAGTTATTGTTTCTAAAGCTTGTTATGACTGGATGTACTTGAGGCTATAATATTTCAAATCAGTAAGTGATTATAACTCCGCATTGTTTAAAATCAATTCGAAATTGTTGTTATGTAGAGAAAAATTACTGATGTCGATATGTTAGAGAAGACATTTTCTACATTTCATGTCTCAAATATGCTCCTACAGTAGCAATATCGAGAGAAAGGTTTTAAACAGTATTCTAAATTAATTTCATGTCTTTTCGTGGCCGCATAAAATAACGAGTTATAGATGAAGAACCACGAATCTCGACCAACTGGAACAAACCATTCCCTTAAGTGAATGTTGTGAATATTAATAATTGTCGTCGTGGTCGAGGTCATGACCTGAAGGAACTCTTGTAAGGAGAACCTTGAACGAAAGTGGATCGACCAAATTCCATAAATTATCGAATGTAAAGTCTACAATAAACATACAACAGATATGCATTTAAAGTTAAATTACAATATGCTATTCAAGAAAAAGGGTTTCATGAATTTCACCTTTGAAGACCTTTTTCTTCATGAATCCTCCATCGAACGAACACGAACCCTTTTGAAGACCTTCTTCAAAATAATCTCGAACAGAAACTTGGACATAACCACAATGGAGTCCTCAATATTCTCAGGGTGAGAACTTAGGAGTGGTGGGCTCTAACTATTTTGGTTAGGAAGGAAAAGTCTTAAGGTGGAGGAAGAAGATTGAGAGCTATTATCAAGAACACTCAAAGATATAGAACTATTCTATAGAAACTCTCTCAATCGTTCAATCAAGTTCAACGTTAAAGAAGAAGAAGAACTGCTTTTTTTTTTTTTTTTCCTCTTGCCAAATTGAATAACCACCTCACTAAAGTGGGTGGATGGAGAAGAGAGTTGTAACTCCATTCCTTATTATTCAAATAATAATAATAATAAAATAATATAAATAAATATGATAACTAACTTATCATATTATATTTATATTAAATTATATGTTATATCAAATATAACATATAACCTATAGTTCTGATATTGTATCACATGCAATATAAACTTAGTTTCTTTTATCTTTTAAATGACATTTAATATAAACAAGTATGAATCACATTCATAGAAAATATATTTGAATCTCATTCGATATTTATTTCCTCCCATTAAACTATAATGTATCAAATACATTATGAAAATTATATTATATATAATTGAAACAATTTAATTATATCATATATAATTAAATCCCTCTATTAATTTGAACAATTCAAATTAATCTAAAAAATGATTCTCAACTAAATCATTTTGAGCTACCAAGGGGACCTCATGGACCTATAGCTTGAAGCTCAAACGGTACATGAATAATTAATAAAACTATTTAATTATATTATTCACCATCCGTTAACTGTCGAGCACTCCACTAAATATCGACGGTTGCACTCTTTGCATTACAGATATATTTTTGTGTCCATTGGATATAATCAATCAACAATATGATGAGCCTTCACAAATTATTCGTAAGTACAGTTGAACCAAATTATCGTTTTGCCCCTGTAGTTACATCTAACTCCTTAAGTACCACTCATGAACCTTTAATGAATAATAGATCATAGTCCTACTATGACTAAACCTCTCTCAGGCCAGGAGAGGGTGTAGCGCCACATTGTTCAAGACCCGGAATCAGCCTTGAAGGGAGCAATTTATCTACTTACCCCTGCTTCAGGGAGTGAGTGAATTTCATCTTGTGTAGCTATGTTCCCAACTCCCCAATCAAACAAATCAAAGGACCGCCCTCATAGGCAGGAGTTCACAACTCACTCAGGATTTAGGTCTTGTTACCTATGGTCATTCTGGTGAAATGTAAATCTCTATTATGAACGGTGTTATATAATGAGACTAAACATTTCGTGGTCCGGTCTTATACAAACTCATTTGTATAGAATATCCCCGCTCGCATTTCTATACATGAATGATCAGGATCAGATCAGTTGTAATACTTTACTGAAGAAACTCTTATACAAGAGTACTTCTGAGCGAAAGCAGATCATTTCAAACTCATTGTGACAGAATCTCCACATTTACATTCAAACAGAACATATATGCATTATACTACAAATTACTAATGTGTTTTTAACAGATAAACAAGAGAAAAAGAAATACGTACCAGTTGAAGAGCTTTTCTCCACAGCAAATCTCGCTCTCTCCAAGGAACGACTCCTCTTGCTCTCGTTGGAACGTCCAAGCTATCGTTCACCGACACCATCGGCTGTCTACACACGAATGACCTCTGCACAAACGAACAAATGGGGATGACACCACCACTTGGAACCCTCGATATTCTCGGTGTGAGAATTCAAAGAGCGGGCGTTGTTGGAATTTAGTAGAGGGGAGGAGGATATGAAGATCGTATACAATGACCAAGCAGGTGAGAGAAGGGAAGGGTCTATCGTATAGACTATGCTTGATCGTTTAGACGGAGTACACGATCGTGTAGTAAATAGGCTGTGATCGTATAGACGATCGTTTAGTAATCGCTCGATGCTAGACGATTGTTTAGTAAAACGTAGGCGATCATTTAGAAAGATGCACGATTGTATACTATCGTGTAGCAACTTAAAGCTATCGTATAATCTCTCGGTTAGCTAAGCGATGAGCAGTATATACTATGCGTGAGCGAATTACATGATTTTTGCAAAATAAAAATGATTTTTATTTTATTCTTCAGTTACGAAAACTGATTGAAATTTCCCACTAACCCACAGTTACGAAGAAAACGACGTGCACAATTATCCTATAATTGTCAAATTAAAATAATAAATATAATCATATTATATTCATTAACCTATAGTTTAATATCACATATAAACCATAGTGTTTTCTCCTCTTCTAGATATAAATCATATTTATATCCATTTTTCTCCAAATAATGTATCTCATACATAAAGTCAATTATATCATATATAATTAACCAGTTCAATCACATCATATATAATTGAACTCCCTCTTGTCAATTTGAACATTTCAAACTGACCCAAAAATTGATTCTCAACTTGAATCCATTGAGCTACCAAGGGGAGCTTATGAACCTATAGCTCAAAGCTCCAACCGTACATGAATAGCTAACTAAACTCTTTAGTCACGAGATCCATCATTCGTTTACTGTCAGGCATTCCACTAAAGACCGACAACTTAACTCTCCTTACCATAGATATATTTTTGTGTCCATCGTATACAACCAATCAACAGTACGATAACCCTTCATAGATGCTCGTAAGTACAGCTGGGTCAATTTACCGTTTTGGCCCTTTAGTTACATTTAACTTCTTAAGTACCACTGATCTCTCTAATGAACAATACAACATAGTCCTACTATGGTGGACACCTATTGAGCCACGAGAAGGTGTGCGGTGTCGTTCAAGCCTCGAGATTAAACCTTAAAGGAGCAATCTATCTACTTACCCCTGCTTCGGGGAAAGAGTGAATTCCATCTTGTGTAGTTGAGTTCCATCTTGTGTAGCAATCTATCTACTTACCCCTGCTTCAGGGAAGGAGTGAATTCCATCTTGTGTAGTTGAGTTTCCAGCTCCCAAATTAGACGAATCCCCAAAGTGATAGGTTTGAGTCGGCGATCAGGCCACTTGCACTCATGCAAAAAGGACCGCCCTTAAAAGCAGAAGTTCCCAACTCATTCAAGATTAAGGTCATGTTACCCATGGTCATCCTAGTGAAGTGAAGTCTGTATCATGAACGGCATTATATAACAAGATGTTAAGACTTTGTAGTCAGGTCTTATACAAACTCTTTGTATAAGACGCCCCCGCTCGCATGTCGCCACATGAATAATCAAGATTAGATCATTAGCAAGTCACAACACTTGTAACTATTCCACAAAGCGGGTCGCATTCGTAGCGTTACCAGGATAAGGTTTCCCTCCTATATCCATATACTACAAACCATTTTGGTTATCACTTAAGACATGATCCACTTGTATATCACCACATACATGCTTAAGTTACATAATGGCAACCAGAGATTTTAGTTTATTGGTTTGTGGTAAAGCAAATAAAACATCCAATGTTCAAAGACAAGTAGTGAAGAAAATATCATATGTTATACATCACAAGCATTCGTAGAAAACTGTGTTTACAAACTATAGGACACGAGAGTTTAGGGCATCAACCCTAATATTTATAAACTCCAGTAATGAACTGTCTTCCAACTTATTTAAAATATTGTTCTTAACCAATCTTTCAATCCTGTTGAGATTTATATGACCCAGTCTCAAGTATCAAAGATAGGCATTTGGAGAAATCTTCCTCTTCTTATAAGTCCCAGCATGTTTAAACGTCTCTATGTTCAAAACAACTTTGACTTTAGTTGGTTATAACATGTATAAGTTATTTTCTAATTTTGCAGAGCAAATCTATTTATTTCCCATTTTGATGAATACTTCACCATTTTCAAAATAAATTTTATAATTTTGTTCTAGCAAACAAGAGACAGATATTAGATTCCTTTTCATAGAAGGAATATAATATACATTTTTCAAATAAATGTACTTATCTCCTATATATAACTTCATACCTCCCACTGCTTTGGCTGAAACAATCTCCCTGGTCCTTATCTTAAAGATTGTTTCACCTTCTGTCAACTGTCTCCAGGAACTTGTTTCCTGTGAGATAATACATACATGATTAGCGGCACCTGAATCAATTATCCAGATTTTATCTTTTTCCACTAAACATGCTTCGATAACAAGTAAATCATATTTATCTTGTTGTTCAAATTCAACATTCTCATCTACATAATTCATTATTCTAAATGAGTTGGGAGATAGAGGACAATCCTCTGTTAAAACTCTGTTGGTGTAATCAACCGCTAGTAATTTGTTTGTTGATTTGATTTTACTGTTAATAACATCGGAAATGAGTATTATAGAATTCGACATACTAATAAAACTCAAGCAAATTCTAATTAGCAAATTGTAACTAAATCCAAAATCAAATTGTAGCAAAAAGTTACAATGTACCCATAACCATTATTTATTTGCAACGATATTTTAGTGAGTCAGAATATGTGCTACCGTGGGGTAGTTAGATACTCCTTCACTAAACAAACAATTTTGACCAAACACTATCCCCAGAATAACTCTTATTCCTATAGTCATTTAGTTATCGTTTTCGGTCAAGATCTTTTCTAACAACTTAGTAATTCTTGTAAGTGTGACCCGCCATTTTCAGATCTTATTGAACGGTATGAACTTGCCTCTAAAATAGAAGACAATATCCAAGACGAAACTATAAGACCCTATTCATTTTACTGAAGCCTGGGTTGTTCCGAATCCTATGTTACAACCCTCCGTGGGGATAGCTATCACTAAACGACTAGTAAAGGGCCGCTTAAAGCTAACCAGCAGGCGCAACATAGGAATCTCATGGTTCAGACTAATGGAAGAGACCGCAGGATATATTGACACATATCCTTCACCCACTTACTATGAACTACTTCCTCTGTTTACCTTGATATTGACTCATACAAAACACTTTCCGTAGGGAGGTCACTCCCAAGGTGACACAAAGCGTCATATGAATTTCACGATGTAAACTATATGGAGACGTGGCAGTTGAAATCTATTTATCGTATAATAGACTTATATTTGAACAATTTCCTCTTATACACCGAAATCTAGATTTAAGCTAAAAAATTATCTCCGTAGGGAAGTCACTCCCAGGGTGACACGAAGTACCGCTTAAATTTGGATTGTGAGCTCTTAGAGACGTGAGAACTAAAAATAACGTATCGTATATATTATTAATCTCCTATTGAAGTTTTCTAATAACTCTATCATATAGAAGTTATTAAACTGCCACTGAAGTGTTCTATTTTGGGTAGATTTATACTTAGGTTCTTTTCAGCTAATAAAACAACCCTAAGTCTATGTGATTTATCCAAGTATAACTCTTGTAATTAGATTTTAACCAACGATGTCTAGGTGATAAACCATTTTATTACCTCACATCACTCACATATGCTCATAAAACTTGTTACCAACGCTCAATTATTCGGCCATAATCCCTAGGTAGAAGGTGTTTCGTAACCCGTCAACTTTAATACCCTCAGCCTTAGACAGGATTATATACCAGTTGAGTTCGTAACCTTGGTTTTATAAGTTTTAACAATTAAAACAGGTGGTTAACCTACATCAGCATGTAGCTGTTGTTTATGGATTTTAAATGTCTAACCCAATTTTATTTCAACTTATAAAACTTTATATAGGTTATTCATCCATAACATACATGAGCCATTCAACATTTAATATAACATTTATATTAAATACAAGAAACCCTAATATGCATATTATATATTATAACAATTATAACATACTTTCAATGCAAGTAGCATGCTTCCTATGGTGGGATTTTAAATCTAAATGGCATACTATATGCACATACAAGATTTATTTAATTATAACATACATAAAATGCATAAATAATTAAACACAGACTGATATGGTTTTAGTTTTGGCAAAAACAAACAAACAGAAGACTAAATATTACAAATCAACTTCAAAACCGCCTTTGAACCACTCGAACCACTCCAAACCGAACCCAAACATCTTGAACAGTACTGGATGAGTCTGAACTGGACCACAAAATCTGAACCGGACCAGCCAAAACATTTAAGGTTGAACCAGATTGAACCTTGAGAAAATCGGTTGAACCTGCCACTCTCGATCCAACTCAGAATCTTGTAAAGGCCAATCGTATAGAGCTGAAGATTATCGTCTTGCTCCATCGCCTTGTGTTGTGGAAGTACTACACGATCCCTTAGTGTCTGCCTCAACTAAACGATCGTTTAGCTTTATCGCATAAAGCTACACAATCGTTTAGTATCTGCCAAAGCTAAACGATCACTTAGCTCTATTGTATAGAACTACACGATCGTTCAACTCCATCACACAACTATCGCTAAGCTATCATATAGCTATCGTATAACTATTGCTTAGTTCTATCGTATAGAACCAAATGATCGCTTAACACCATCGTCTAGCGCTCCATGTCATCGTTTAGTATTTGTTGTAGCTAAACGATCGCTTAGCTTCATCGTATAGAACTCATCATGTCGTTCAGCATCATAGGTAAGCGATTGTTTAGTTCCATCGCATAGAAACTTCAACGCATCGCTTAGTACTTCGTCTACACGATCGCTTAGCTCTACTTCTAAATGATCGCTCAGCATTATCGTATAGCACTTCATCGCATTGCTTAACGCACATCGTTGCTAAACGATCACATAGTACCATTATATAGTAAATTCAACATATCGTTTAGTTCCCACGCCAAAGCTAAACGATCGTTTAATGCTATCGTATAGCAAATTGAACGCATCGTTTAGCTCTCGCTGGTACACGATCATTTGGCGTTCAACATCACAATGAACAACGCCCATTACTATACGATCGTCTAGCTTTTCTTCACATCATATAGCATCTGGAGCTAGACTATCGTTTAGCAACTGGAACCTCAACAATGATACTGAGCAGAAGCTGAAAAACTGGAACAGCAACTCGGCTTCTTCGTTTGTTTCTTCGATTTACAGTTTAATTTTAACTCTAATGACTCCAAATAAATTACAGACTCTTGGGAACACATTAAATCTCATCAAGCAAGAGCCAATTACAAATTTAAATGAGAAATTAAAGAGAATTAAACAACCAATACTCAGAAAACCATATCAGTGCATCGGTTTCATATTTCTCATATAAAACACCCACCAAACCAAAATTAAATCGAATTGAATGCTTATTTGATGCTCTGATACCAATTACAGGATTGTATCAACAGCAACAGAAGTATAAGGATCATCTAAACACCCAAATTCACTCATTTTGGCAAAATATAAAGCATGCTTTTGCAGAAACGAGTGAGTTTCAAGACATACCTTTTGTAGAACTTCTTCAAAGCTCCTTCACTAGTTGTTATCTTATCCAAATCTTATTGTAGACCACCTCAAGATCTTCCTCACTATTCTCTTGGTGTTCTAGATTGAGTTGTAGGACTCAAAACAAGATTGAATCAAGGGTAGAAGGAGAAATGCTCACAGTAGAAAATCAGTTGAAGAACTCTTTCTTCAAACCAATTTTTCTCTCAAAATCTCTATAGATTGCATGCCCGATTTTCACTCCAATCTTTTCATTATATTGCAGATCAACATGCAAAGAAAAGAGTTGCATGAGTTAAAGCTCATGCTTGGAGAAGACAAGACAAAGATATTGCTTCTTGTGTGAGCTATTTCAAAAGATGAATAATGGAAAATTTTCATTTTCCATTTAAGTGTTTTGTTTTGTTTTCCTTTTTCAATTTTATCTCAAAAAAAAATTATTTTATTAAATCTATTTTGATTTTAAAATGAAAAAAATAATTAATTTCATAAATTAATTATTAAATAAAACTTAATTAATTTAATATCAAATATTAAATTAATTTTAACACATATCCATCTTTATATATTTAAATCATATTTAAATATATAAATTCTCCTAGTCCGTTTAATTCTAAAATTAAACATATAATTATATCTCATATAATTATTAATTCCCTTAATTCTAATTTGAACGTTTCAAATTAACTTATCACGCTATTCTAAAGCTAGTCCGACACGAGCTAGTAGGGGACCTCGCGGACCTACAGATCATGGGCTCCAACGATCCGAGATTAATTGGCTAAACTCATTAGACCAAATTAATCTCAATTCGTTAACTAATAAGTCACTCCACTAAAACCCATAATTGCACTCCCCTCATTGTAGATATATCATGTCCACATGATTTAACCATAATCAGCCAGTCGACCCTTCACAAGTTGTTCGTAATAACGACTGGGTCAAATATCTTTTTTACCCCCGAGATTACGTCTTATTCCTCAAGTCCCTACTAATCCTCTAATGAACAACTGGTTTGTGATCTAATCACCAAACTGGATCACAAACCAAACTCTCTCAGCCTAGTGAGAGGGTGGGGCTCTTTGTTCAAGACCTGGATTCAGTACTTGAGAGAACAACCTTTCTCCTATCCCTAAATCGGGTAGGCGTGAACTCCGTCTTGCACCATATGTCCCCAGCTATCTATCCGATCTTACCCCTGAAATGAGAGTCTTATTGAGTCAGCGTTGTTGAGTCGACTCTCAACTATGAAAATCTAAGGGTAATCCCAGATAAACAGAAGTTCATAGTTAGCTCAGGATTAAGATTGAGTTACCTAGGTCATCTAGGTGAAATAGTCAGTCTTAAACAGTAAACAACATTATAAAGTAAGAGTGACTTATTTCTTGGTCCTGATCTTATGCAAACTCATTGCATAGGAAGCCCCCACTCCTCATGTCATAACATGTACAAATTAGGATCACATCGTATGTAGCACTTTACAACTCTTTGTAACAACTACAAAGTAGGTCGCATCCAATAGTGTTACTAGAATAAGGTACCCAACCTCATTCATGTACTATATATCAGTTTGACTATTTACTCGAACATGATCCACTCTTATATCTTCACATAAAGTTCAAGTACTAATACAATAGTCATGGGTCTTAGTTTATTGGATTTAGACTTTCATACAATTTATGAGATCAATAACAAGTATATTGATTATAGAAAATGTTTATCATTTTAAAAACTGCGAGTTTTTAGGACATAAAACCCAACAGTTCACAACACTTGCAAACCTCTACAAAGCGAGTCGTATCCATAGTGTCACCAGATTAGGTATCCCACCTTAATCCTTATACTATAGACCTATTTAGCTTATCACTTAAGGCATGATCTACTTGTATATCTCATATACATGCTTAAGTTTACATACAATAACCATGGAGCTTTGTTTATTGGATATGAGTAAATGCCAAAATGAAATAACTCTTATTTTATTCATAACAATGTGTGTATTACAAAAACGAGAATCCGGGAGAATTAGGCATCAATCTCAACACCCTCTACCTGGGTATAACCCTTCGCCACTAATCTAGCCTTAAAGGTTTTCACCTTCCCATCAGCACCTCATTTCCTTTTGTAGATCCATTTACAACCTATAGGTTTAACCCTATCGGGTTGATCTACAAGATCTCGAACGGAATTGAAGTACATAGACTTCATTTCAAGATCCATCGCTTTGATCCATTCATCTTTGTCAATATCCTCTATTGCCTTCTTATAAGACAATGGATCCTTAACTTCACCATCAACTACCACAGCCAGAAGTTCTGTTAAACCCATATAGCGAACAGGTAGGTTCGCAACCCTCCCACTATGTCGAGGTTTCCTTAACACTTGAGGTGGATTTGACCTACTAGATGATCATACTTCAACAACTCTTGTTGAGGTGCTAGGTTCTTCAACAACTCTTGTTGAAGATTCATTAGTTTCTTTGAAAATTTTATTCAACACACTCTTACTTCTGGGCTTGTGCTCCCTTATGTGGCCTTCTCCAAGAAAAGTAGCATTTATCGATACAAACACTTTGTTTTCTTTAGGATCAAAGAAGTAACCACCTCTCGTTCCTTTCGGGTAGCCTACAAATAGACACAATCTTGAACATGGTTCCAATTTCTTAGAATTAACCTCAAGCACATATGCTGGGCAACCCCAGATTCTGAAATGACGTATACTAGTTTTACGACCATTCCATAACTCCAAAGGTGTTTTGATAACACTTTTAGATGGAACACAATTCAAGATGTACGCTGCAGTCTTTATTGCATAACCCCAAAATGAGTCAGGTAAAGAAGTGTAACTCATCATAGACCAAACCATGTCCAATAGGGTTCGATTTCTCCTTTCCGATACATCATTTTGCTGATGTACCAGGTGCTAAGAGTTGGGATACTATTCCATGTTCTATCAAATAGTTCTGGAATGTTAAATCCATAAACTCTCTATCTCGATCTGATTGAAATGTTTTCGCTCTGTTTAATGCATTTTCAACTTCAGCCTTGAATTCTTTGAACTTTTCAAAAGATTCATACTTATGTTGCATTAAATAAATGTGCTCATATCTTAAATAATCATCAATAAAGGTGATGAAATATTCCTAACCTCCCCTAGCTTTTACATTCATCCAATCACAGAGGTTTGAATGTACTAGCTCTAAAGGTTCTTTGGCCCTTTCCAGTAAAAGGTCTCTTAGTCATCTTGCCTTCATGGCATGACTCACACACAGGTAAAGAATTTTCTTCTAACTCGCTTAGAAGTTCATTCTTCACCAACTTCTCAATCCTATTGAGATTGATGTGTCCTAGTCTTAGGTTCCAATGTTGGGCATTTTTTAGGGGAAATTTTAAGTCTTTTATATTGAGTTACTACAGTCTTAAACATTTATGTGTTATGGAGGGCGTTAGTTGCTAACGGTCTTAACACATAAAGATTATTTTTCAGTTTTGCAGAACAAATATCAATACTATTCTTAGAAATAAGCATTTTACTAAAAAGAAAGTTGATATTATATGAACATTCAAGCAAACACTTTACATGCCTAGTTCGAACCCGTATTGTCAATCGGAAACCTCTCATTGCCACAGCCGAGGCGACATGCCTAGTTCGAACCCGTATTGTCATTTCACCAACATCTAGTTGCCGCCAAGAACTAATTCCCTGAAATGAAGAACAAACATGGTTAGTGACCCCAGAGTCTATAATCTAAGTAAAATTATCATTCTCCACTAAGCAGGTTTCCAATACAAGTAAATCATATTTACCTTGCTTGGCCTTCTTCTTTTCTACCAAGTATTTGAGACAGTTCCTCTTCCAATGACCATCTTGGTTGCATTGGAAACAAATTCTCTTTGTAGCCTTGATGGGTGTTCTACCCCTTTGAGCAGCAACTACAGGGTTAGTTTTCCCTTTTCCGCCCTTCTTCTTCTTCCACTTTTTGGTGTCGGAGGAAAAAGGTACAAACTTAGTTCCAAAGGTCGAACCTTAATGGAACTTCTTAAAAGATAAAGCAACAATTGCTTCACCCTTCTATTCCTTGCGTTTCATCAAGGATTGGAAGTTCTGTAGCTCATTGAGCATAGTGGTCAGGTTGTGTCAATCCTATTCAAAACAGCATTGCTACGGAAATGAATAAAACTTTCAAGTAAAGATTCCAATATAAAGCTAACCTAACTAGCTTTCTCGATGCTCGACCCATTCATCTTCGCCACGTTGAAGTGGACCATCATGTTGAGAACATGTTCTCGAACAGATGTCTCTTCTTGCATATGGGCATTGAAGAAGTGTTTCAGAGTGTCATGTCTGAGCTGTGCGGATGGTTGTACGAACATTCCCCTCAGGGACTCCATGGTCTCACGAGCTGTGAGCATGGGCTCATGCTTCTTGGCAAAGACTTCATTAAGACTATCCAAGATATACGCTTGAACATTTTCGTTTGCCCATGTTCAGCGCTCATATTCTTCCCAAAAATTTCGAGGAACATTGGGAGTTGGAATGGGACGACAATCCTCTATTAGGACAAAACGAAGATCCTTGATGATCAGTATTGTATTGATTGTTTTTTTCCAACTGGTGTAATTCTCTCCCATCAATTTATCCGCCGCGAGTAAATTTAAAGTAGCGGTAGCCATGTTAAAGAATTTGCTGAAAAAGAACAAAAAATTTACATTTAGTTTACTTACATTAAACCACTTATAACAACCAATCAGATTTTTAGCAAAATAGTCTAGTGTACCCTAAATTATATCTATTTTGCAATGATGTTTCACTAAATAAGAACAAAAGTCACCGGAGGGTGATCAAGTGTCCCTTCATTGAAATGAGACATTCTCAACCATTAGACAGAAATAATACTTTGTCAATGTAACTAACATTCACCATTGTTCGGTCTAGAATTTTGTAGAGGGGAGGAGGAAACTACAATCATTTACCACGACCAAGCAAGTGGGAGAGATATGGAGTCTATCATATAGATGGGTGCTTGATCTTTTAGTAAAATGGGGCTATCGTTTAGACGATCGTTTAGGTAAATCGCTCGCGCGCGTGATCGGTTAGAAAATGCTATACGATCGTTTAGGTAATCTGCACGTGTACACGATCGTTTAGGAAAACTTGAGCTATCGTTATGCTCTCATTAGCTAGACGATGGACAGTGTACTAATCGTTAAGCGATTATCCGATCTCTTTGCAAAATGAAAACTATTTTCATTTTATCCTTCAGTTATGAAAATTGAATAAAACCTTCCACTATCTCGTGCGGTTATGGAGAAAAACCATCAACAATTATCTCATAATTGTTTAATTAAAATAAATATAATCATAATATATTTATAACCTATAGTTTAATATCACATCATATGCAACATATAAACCATAGTTTTTTTCTCCTTCACTAGATATAAATCATATTTATATCCTTTTCCTCCAATTAATGCATCACATACATCATGTCAACTATATCATATATAATTGACCAATTTAATCATATCATATATAATCAAACTCCCACTTGTCAATTTGAACACTTCAAACTGACCCAAAAACTGATTCTCAACTTGAATCCATTGAGTTACCAAGGGGACCTTATGGATCTGTGGCTCGAAGCTCCAACGGTACGTGAATAGCGTACTAAACTCTTTAGCCACGAGATCCACCATCCGTTAACTGCCAGGCATTCCACTAAAGACCGACAATTGCACTCTTCTCACCATAGATATATTTCTGTGTCCATCAGATATAACCAATCAACAGTATGATAACCCTTCACAGATGTTCGTAAGTACAATTGGATAAATTTACAGTTTTGCCCCTGTAGTTACATCTAACTCCTTAAGTACCACTGATTCCTCTAATGAACAATACAATATAGTCCTACTATGTGTGGACACCTCTCGGGCCACGAGAAGTTGTGTGGTTCCACAAGCCCCGGAATCAGCCCTTAAGAGAGCAATCTATCTACTTACCCCTGCTTTGGGGAATGAGTGAATTTCATCTTGTGTAGCTGAGTTCCCAGCTTCCCAATCAAACGAATCCCCAAAGTGGTAGGTTTGAGTCGGCAATCTGGCCACTCGCACCCATGCAAATCAAAGGACCGCTATCAAAGGCAGAAGTTTCCAACTCATTCAGGATTAAGGTCATGTTACCTATGGTCATCCTGGTGAACTGAAGTCTCTTCATGAACGACATTATATAACGAGAATATAACACTTCGTGGTCCGATCTTATACAAACTCCTTTGTATAGGACACCATCGCTCGCATGTCTCCACATGAATGATCAAGATCAGACTATCTGTAGCAAGTCATAACACTTGTAACTATTCTATAAAGTGAGCCGCATCCGTAGTGTTACTAGGATAAGGTTTCCCTCATATATCCATATACTACAAACCATTTTGGTTATCACTTAAGGCACGGTCCACCTATATGTCTCCAAAAATATGCTTAAGTTACAATGACAACAAGGGATCTTAGTTTATTGGTTCGTGGTAAAACAATTAAAACATCCAATGTTTTATAGACAATAGTGAAGAAAAATATCATATATTATTACATCATAAGCATTTGTTCAATACAGTGTTTACAAACTACAAGACCCAACGAGAGTTTAGGGCATCAACCCTAACAATCTCACACTTGTCCTAAAGTGAGTGAGGTGTACGAACAACTAGTACAAAACAATAAACTAGGGCACTAAGGCTCAGTACAAAAAATCTCCCACTTGCCCTAGTCCAGCTGCGAACGGTACCGTAGACCCATGCTCTGAAGGTGACCCTAAAAAACTGTACTCGTGAGAGCTTTCGTAAGCGGGTCAGCAACATTGTGCTCAAAAGTGATTTTCGTGACTATCACATCCCCTCGATGCACTATCTCGCGCTGCGGTCCAATGATCTTGTCCTGGATTAGACCGATACCTACTGACCATTCCTACAACAAAGCAGATATCTGGTCTAGTACAGAGCATCGCATACATCAAACTGCCAACGGTAGATGCATATGGGACCCGTCTCATCTTCTCAATCTCTTCAGGCGTCTTAGGACACATTTCCTTAAACAATGTAACTCCATGCCTGAAAGGCAGTAGGACCCTTTTGGAGATCTGCATGGATTACTTGAGCAACATCTTGTCAATGTACGATGCCTGAGACGGCACTAGCACTTTGTTCTTCCGATCTCGAAAGATTTGTATACAAAGAAAAAACTGAGCCTCTCTCAAATCTTTTATTTGGAATTGGGTCGATAGTCAGTTCTTAACTGCAGTCAGTAGTCATACATCATTTCCAATGAGTAAGATATCGTCTACATACAACACTAGGAAAACTACTGAACTGTTGATGATTTTCTTGTAGACATAAGGCTCATCAATGTTTTGGTCAAAGCCGTACGATTTTATCACAGTATCAAATCGAATGTTCCAAGATTGAGATGCCTGTTTCAGCCCATAAATGGACCGATTCATTTTGCAAACCTTTTGCTCTTGACCTTGGGCTATAAATCCCTCGAGTTACACCATATAAATGATCTCCTCAAGATTACCATTCAAAAAGGCAGTCTTGACATCTATTTGTCATATCTCATAGTCATAAAATGTGGCAATGGACAGTAGGATGCAGATAGACTTCAACATGGCAACAGGCGAAAAAGTCTCCTCATAGTCGACTCTGTAAGACCCTAACACTAAATCTAATGTGGGAGGTTAAATAGAAAAATTCTAAGTAAGGATGGTGGGGCAAAGGGAGAACAACATAAAAAAATTATCCAAAAAGGTGACTAAAAATCTAAATGCCTATGAAGGGCTTAAAACATGTTGGACGAAAGAAGGCATGGAGGATGGAAGCAAGAAAACTTGAAAAAAGGCTAAGAGTTGCATACAACCAACCCAAAGGCATACATGAGCCATGCAGACACAGGCAGGAAGCATGCGTCGAGTGAGCATGCTAGGCGCGCAGGCCATGCGTTGAAGCCAAGCGCACAGGTCATGCGCCAAGCACGCAGCTATGCGTCGATGGTGTATGCCGAGCGCGCAGCCCATATGTCGATGGTGTGTGCCGAGCGGCCTGCTTATGCGTTGAACGAGCAAGCGGGCAAGCCATCCTATGTGTCGAAGTGCTGCCAAGTCTGTCGAGCAGCCATGCATCGATGAGCTATGCCAAGCGCACGCGCATGCGGCGAGACACACCCACGCAGCCAGCACCATGCGTCCATGCTTAGTAGGCCGAGCAAGCACACTTAGTAAGCCATGCGTCGAGGATGAGCGGCCACCCTATGCGTTGGTGATGGCCAACTCATGCGTTGGCTAAGTGAGACTTTGATAAAGGAAAGGTTAGTTGCTATGCGTTAAGGATAAAGGGTAAGGCTAATTGATGGAAAACTTCAAGGGAGGATTCCAATGGTATACGAGCATAAGTCTTAAACAATTTAAGTAGAGAAATATGTGAAGTATTTAAGTAATTTACGTGGCAAAAGGAAGATCACACAAAATTCTAGTAGGAGGTGGACAAAAGAGATTTCATGCAATTGAAGTCTTATCACCTCAAGCAGGAGGTGGGTGAAGAAGATTTCATGCAAAAAATGAGATTTTGGCTGGCAAGCTGAAATGAGAACAGCTCGAGGCTAGGCTGGGTAGGCTGAGTGTTGGCAGCTCCAAAGGGAGACAAATGGGAGTTGAGTTGTCACCATGGGGTGAGTTTGAAATGGCTATAAATAGAGGGGTTGGGCAGGAGGAATTTATTCATACCATCACTTAAATTGTGTGTTGAGAGCATATTTAGAGAGTGACATTTGAGTTATTAGGCTGCCAAGTTGATTGGAGATCAAAAGAAATAAGGTTGCGTTGGTGAGGCATTAAGTCAGCCGGATGCACAGCCAACCCACACTCTGCGCGCACGCAGCGCTGCGTCCGTCCGTCCGCACACGCCTCGCTCGACGCATCCCGCGCACTAGCCCAAAGCAGCTGCCTCCCCCGTACAACGCATCACGCCCAGCACAACGCATGCCCAGTGAACGCCCAGCACATGCCCAGCGCACGTCCAAATGCGCCAGTCCCTTGTGCGGCACAGCACGCCCACCTTGCCTACTTCCCAACGCCCAGCTACCTACCACGGTCCAAATAACCTCTAAAGAGGCTAATTTTGGTATTTTGGCTAAATTGGAGTAGGGTAAGCTGATGTTTTCATTATATAATAGTTTTTTGGCTAGTTTGACATTATTTATTGATATAAAAATATTAATTGAGGAATTTCCATTGATATGGAGGAATTCTCAGGAAGGTATTCTCAAGGTGATTTTAGTGGAAAAACTTGCTAATGGTGAGTGTTTACTTATTTTTATGTGTTGATATGTGGATAAATGCATATATAAGTGTCAAATGCATGTTTATGATGTTATGTTGTTGCCATGATATTATTTGTGAAATTGCTATGGAAACTAAAATTATACCCAGATTACATAAGTTAGCATGCTTAAAAAAAGGTGCTTGGCGGGAAAATATAGTCGGCGGGAAATAATAGTCGGTGACAACCAGCAAAAAATATAGTCAAGTTACCTAAGCATGACTAGCAGGAAGAGAATTGTCGATGTGCACATTGGCAGGAAAAGTGGGTTATAGGAAAGTTTCAGTAAAAAGGTTTTGTGATTGATAATGTGTGCATGATGTGAGCATGCCTCGTATAGCATGGAACTAGAGGTTGATAATTGAATGAATGTACACATGATCATGTATAAATTATACTGGAATTGTGATTATGAGATTGATTTCCCATAAATATGTTTTGCAAAGTGATTATTATTCTAAAAGAACCACTCACTGGGCTTAGTAGCTCACACACTTTCAAATGTTTTCTTATATCCACACCCCCCCCCCCCCCAGGTAGCAAAGCGGAGCGTTCAGGAAGGAGTTTATTAATTACCAACACACCAGGACTTGGTAAATTCTTAGGGCATGGCTCGGATCATGTAATAAAGAATATAATTGAACTATGTGTATGAAAGTTAGATAGAGTATTGTAAACATGTTGAAATCTTAAAATAGATAAGGGGGGAAACATTAGATTGAAATATTGTCTTGGAATACTACTGGTGTACCCTCACGCTCCCTTCCAGGTCTTGGGGGCTAAGGCTAGGGAGGGGGTGTGACAAACTCCCTCCATCTGACTATAACCCTTATCCACAAGTCTAGCCTTAAAGGTTTGCACCTTCCCATCGGCACCTTGTTTCCTCTTGTAGATCCATTTGCAACCTATAGATGTTACCCTGTCACACCCTCTCCCTAGCCTTAGCCCCGAGCACATGTACTAGGAAACCCCATATGCGGAAGTGACGTAAACTAGCTTTACGCATGTTCCACAACTTAAAAGGTGTTCTCGCAACACTCTTAGAAGGATCACAGTTGAGTATATACATTGGAGTCTCCGTTGCAAAACCCCAAAATGAGTCCAATAAGGAAGCGTAACTCATCATCGACTAAACCATATCCAATAAGGTTCTGTTTCTCCTCTCCGCTACACCATGCTGCTGAGGTGTACCCGGCACTGAGAGTTGGGAAACGATTCCATGTTCTATCAAATAGTTCTGGAACCTCGAATCTAAAAACTCTCCACCTCGATCCGATCAAAGTGTCTTAATCCCTCTATCCAATACATTTTCAACTTCAGCCTTGAACTCTCTGAATTTTTCAAAGGATTCAGACTTCCATTGCATCAAATAAACATACCCATACCTAGAGTAATCATCAGTAAAGATGATGAACTACTCATAGCCTCCCCTGGCTCGCACATTCATCGGACCACAAAGGTCAGAATGCATTAACTCAAGAGGCTCTTTGGCTTGATAACCTTTTCCAGTAAAAGGTCTTTTAGTCATCTTGCCCTCAAGGCATGATTCGCACATCGGTAAAGAATTTTCCTCTAGCTCACTTAGAAGTCCATTCTTCACCAACCTCTCAATCCTATTGAGATTGATGTGCCCTAGTCGAAGGTGCCAAAGTTGGGCATTTTCCTTAGGAGCAATCTTTTGTCGTTTATTTTGAGTTACGACAGTTTTAAACAACTCTATGTTATGGAGGGAACTCCTTGCTAACGACCTTAACACATAAAAGTTATTTTTCAGATATGCTGAACAGACTTCAACTCCATCTTTATGAATAAACACTTTATTCAATTGAAAATTAAGAGTATAATTACACTGTATCGAACACTTTACAGAAATTAAGTTCCTTTTCAACTCAGAAACTGCATAAACATCATGTAAAATGATAAATTTCTTCTGTAAAGTCAACTGGACTTCTCCCACTACTATAGCTAAAACGACGTGCCCAGTGCCTACTTGCATCGTCATCTCACCAACCTTCAGTTGCCACCAGGATCTAATCCCCTGAAAAGAAGAACGCACTTGATTAGTGGTCCTAGAATCAATAATCCAGGCATAATCATCATTCTCCACTAAACAAGGTTCTAACACCAGTGAATCATATTTACCTTTTTTGCCTTGGCCTTGTTCTTCTCCTAGATCCAGCGAGGACAATTCCTCTTCCAATGCCCATCCTGGTTACAATGGAAACGCTTTCCTTTATCTTGGGCGCTGGTCACCTTCCCCGCTAGGCGACAGGTTGTGGGTTAACAGATGCCTTCCCCTTCCCCTTACCACCCGTCTTCTTCTTCCACTTAGTAGTGTTAGAAGTAGAAGGTGCAGACTTAGTTCTTGAGGTCGAACCTCGATGGAACCTCTTTGATGACAAGGCAACATTTGCCTTACCAACCTCTTCTCCTTACTTTTCAGTAAGGATTGGAATGTCTGCAACTCGTTGAGGAGAGTTGTAAGGGTATAGTCCACTTTGTTCAAAATCGCATTACTGACAAAGTGCAGGAAGATGTTCGACAATGAATGCAGGATTATGTTAATCTGCCTGCCCTCATCGATTCGAGACCCATTCATCTCTACTACGTTGAAGTGAACCATCATATTTAGCAGATGTTTTCGAACAGAGGTGTCTTCCTCCATTTTGGAGTAGAAGATGCATTTGAGAGCCTCATGCTTGACTTGTCCAGACGATTGTCCAAATATTCCCCACAGAGACTCCATGATCTCACGCGTTGAGACCATAGGCTCATGCTTCTTGGTCAAAACGTCGTTAAGACTGGCCAAGATATAGATTCAGGCCTTCTCATTCGCTCGCGTCCAATGCTCATAAGCCCCCTGAACATTTTGAGTGGCATTTGGAGCGGGAATAGAAGGACACTTCTCCGTAAGGATGAAACGTAAATCATCAATGATTAAAATGGTTGTGATCGTGTGTTTCCAACTAGCGTAGTTTTCACCAGTCAGTTTGTCGGCCTAAGTAGAACTAATGTGGCTGTAGCCATAATTACATTGCTGAAAAATGAACAAACTTAATAAGTCTATGTAATACCACATTTTAACACCAATTTTAGTTTTAGCAAAATAGTTTCCAAGTACCCTAAGTGAAAAGACTTCTATTTCACAATGATGCCCCAACAAGGCAGGACAAACGTCACCGGTGGGATGATCAGATGCCTCTTCACTGGGATGAGCACTCTCAACCATTAGGTAGAAACAACTCTTGTAACAGACCCTAACAGTCACCATTCGTTCGGTCTAGAACTATTAACCCTTAATAATTCCGTATAAGTGTAACCCCTCGTTTTCAGCCTTAGAGTCCTGCCCTAATGCGCCCACCGTAGGAAAAAAGCAGATTAGGACAAGAGATTAAAGCGACCTTATCCTATACAAGACATCAGATAAAGGATCGTGCAAAACTGTCATCCTATAAAGGGACACTCCTAGGGTGCCTCGAGGCGATGCACAGAAACGTTATCCAACCTAACGAGAGAGACCATGGGATATGCTGTCGCACGTCTCGCTCCCACTTACTATGAACATTCTCTTTGTCCACCTTGATATTGACCTACCCAAACACCATCCTTTAGAGAGAAACTCCCAGGGTGCCAGAAGCCGAGGATAGATCTCACGGTGTAAACATAAAAGGAGAAACGCGAAGAGGTTTAAATGAAGTATCATATACCCCAAGTACCTCCCACTGAATGTTCTACCTAGGGATTAATTAACTTAGACCATCCGGCTACTAATTTTATCTAATTCAATTTAATTTGCTCAAAAACATTCCTTGTCTTTGAAATTAAACAAGTTCAAGTAGTCACATTAAACTCTTTAACGGACTGTCCTCAAATTTACATGCATGCATCAAATCTATCTAGTTCACCTTTCCGGGTAGGTTCCCAGGTAGGGGTGTTCCATTTCTGTCAGCTTAAATACCCCAACCTAGACAGAACCCGCCTTAGACAAAAGGTCCCTTATAGATAGATTTGCTACACTTTTAATCTTTTATTAGTCATTTGATCCTATTAAACTGATTAAAAGATTAAAACTTAGGTTAATAATCTCATTAGAACCATGATTTTAGGTCTATCTCCACCAAGTTTTAAAATACTTTTAAAACCATAATTCAAGCCTAAGTTCGCATGCATGTCTTTCTTATAGATTTTAATTATGATTTCCTTATAACCCTTATAAAAGAAACAACTAAAACCCATACACATTGCCATGCATAACTAGGCATTCATAACACTTATAAATTTAATCTATGTGTCATGTTTCATGTAATGTTCATTCATTATTATATATAACTTTTATATACTTGTAATGAACCAAGCAAACATACTTCCATACACCCTTATACTATAACACTTATAATATAAAGATGATGCATGTCTATACTTAATGCATGCATAAATATAACTATTATATTATATGATGCATGAGCATGCTCTTATGTAATTTAAATCATGCAAACTATATCATAACGCTTATAATATAGAAATGATGCATGATCAATGCATAACCCAAGGTGGGATTTCAACTATATGGCATACCATATGACATATAATCAAACATACATCCTATGAACATTCACAAAAAATTAATAGACCGAGATGAAAAACCTCAAAACCGAAAATAAAATTCTATCTATTACATTTTTCCATCGAGCAACCGGTTCACAGGCGAACCAGTCTTAAACCGTCTGGGCGAAGCCTCCTTGATCATTTAGTAAACTGGCCGGGTATCCACAATCGTTTAGCTACAATCGAGTACCATTTACAATGCAACGAAGCATGAGGCACTCGATCGTTTAGCGCACCAAATACAAACACGCAAGTCTACACGATCGTTTAGACGACAACATTGCTGTGAAGCACGATCATCTAGACGATCATCTAACAAGCGCTAAAGTAATAATTTACTCCACGATCATGTAGTCAGGAACTAAGCGATGAAGCTTGCTGAGCTACACGATCGTCTAGTGCGCGCGCGTCAACATGCTGCCGAGTATTCCATACTCAACGATCGTTTCCCCCATCATTTACACGACCTGACCATCTTCGTCCTCGAAGTACAGTAACTCCTTGCCTTGAAGCCTCATCACAAGCAACTCACAGAGACTTAAACACTTTGAATTAACATACTCGATAGCAAGTTAATATGCCCTAAAACACAGGGGCCCTTACAATTAACATTGAATATAAAAGAATTAAATAACCAGATGTATCATCCCAGAAAACTCCATAAATCCATATCCACAAAAAATTTTAACAATTAAACAGAGTGTAGACATTCTATACCCACCGAGAGAGTAAATGTTATTCTATACATCAATGGATTTAGAATATCAGAACCTGACTCTGATACCAATTGAAGGAACTCTTATCAAAGAATACCTATGAGTAGAAGCAAGATTGTTGCAAATTCATTGTGACAGAAATACCGCATTCACAAACAAATAGACAAGTTATACATTTAAGAATAAATTACGACATGCTTTAAAAAATAAAGAACAAAAGAACAAAAGACATACCTCTTGAAGAACTCTTCTTCTATGTATCTCTTACTCTCGTCAGGATCGACAATTCACGCAGTCGCTGTGATCGCCAAGTCTATCTTCCACCAAATATCGTTGTCGCTCACCACAGAATGGTTTTCTACACGAACAGGTAACAAGAAGGACACTACAACTCAGCAACCTCGGTATTCTCGGAGTGAGAATCTAGGAGGTGTAGGCTTTGTTGGATTTGGTAGAGGAGAGGAGGAAACTATAATCGCTTACCACGACCAAGCAAGTGGGAAAGATATGGAGTCTATCGTGTAGACTGGTGCTTGATCTTTTAGCAAAGGGTGCACGTTTTTTAATAAAACTGGGTTGATCGTTTCGGTAAATCGCTCGCGCGTACAATCGTTTAGGTAATCTGCTCGTGTATATGATCGTTTAGGAAAACTTGAGCTATTGTTTATGCTCTCGTTAGCTAGACGATGGGCAGTGCACTAATCGTTAAGCGATAATCCGATCCCTTTACAAAATGAAAATTATTTTCATTTTATCCTTCAGTTACGAAAATTGAATGAAACCGCCCACTATCTCATGCGGTTATGGAGAAAAACCACCAACAATTATCTCATAATTGTTTAATTAAAATAAATATAATCATAATATATTTATAACCTATAGTTTAATATCACATCATATGCAACATATAAACCATAGTCCTTTTCTCCTTCACTAGATATAAATCATATTTATATCCTTTTCCTCCAATTAATGTATCTCACACATTATGTCAACTATATCACATATAATTGACCAATTTAATCATATCATATATAATCAAACTCCCTCTTGTCAATTTGAACACTTCAAACTGACCCAAAAACTGATTCTCAACTTGAATCCATTGAGCTACCAAGGGGACCTTATGGACTTGTGGCTCAAAGCTCCAATGGTACGTGAATAGCTTACTAAACTCTTTAGCCACGAGATCCACCATTCGTTAACTGCTAGGCATTCCACTAAAAACCGACAATTGCACTCTTCTCACCATAGATATATTTCCGTGTCCATCAAATATAACCAATCAACAGTATGATAACCCTTCACAGATGTTCGTAAGTACAGTTGGACAAATTTACAGTTTTGCCCCTGTAGTTACATCTAACTTCTTAAGTACCACTGATTCCTCTAATGAACAATACAACACAATCCTACTATGTATGGACACCTCTCGCGCCACGAGAAGGTGTGTGGTGCTACATCGTTCAAGCCCCGGAATTAGCCCTTAAGAGAGCAATCTATCTACTTACCCCTGCTTCGGGGTAGGAGTGAATTTCATCTTGTGTAGCTGAGTTCCCAGCTCCCCAATCAGACGAATCCCCAAAGTGGTAGGTTTGAGTAAGAAATCTGGCTACTCGCACCCATGTAAATTAAAGGATCACCCTCAAAGGCAGGAGTTCCCAACGTACTTAGGATTAAGGTAATGTTACCAATGGTCATCCTAGTGGAGTGAAGTCTCTATCATGAATAGGGTTGGCAATGGGGCCAGGGTGGGGCGGGGGGCGTCCCCCATCCCCGACCCCGTGGGGGAAATCATCCCCCATCCCCGCCTCTTCCTCACCAATTGAAGGCGAGAACGGGGGCGGGGATTCCCCATCGGGGAAACGGGTCCTCGCAGGGCCCCATTCCTCGTTTCCCCGCGGGGATTCCCCATTTTTTTTAATTAAAATTTGATTATACCACAAAAAATCCATTAAATAAGTTTATCGAAATCCTTATTTTTTAATTCAAGTGATTTTATTTGAAATTTGACTAGTGCACAACAAATGAACAAAAAATAATAGACTATTCTATGAAATAAATACAATTGACAATTAATCAACAATTTAAAAGCTAACAAATCCATTAAATAACTTTACAACTTAAAATTCAATAAAGTTTGAATAAGGAAATCAATTAAAGGCAAACGTCTTATACATTCAAATAAGTTTACAACTTAAAATTCAATAAAGCTCGTCCTTCTCTCTTCAACGATGACTTCACAATCAAATCTTTCTCCTTTCTTGGCATCATCCCATCCTTAGTTGTATTCATTCCTACATTTAAAATGTAATAAAAAAATAATGCCACAAAAAAAAAAAAAACTAGACCACGAAATAATATTAATCCTTGAACATACCTTAGTCACCACGTCATCTTCATCAGAATCGTCTGCATCTTCTAAAACAGTTGCTAAATGTTTAACCATTTCTTTTCCATGCTAGTACCTTATATTGTCAAATATTTGTAATAAAAGAAAATATTTATTAATATATTAAATGATAAAAAGATGTAAAACAAAATAAACGAACTAACCTGTCAAAACTTCAGTTGCAATCCAATTTTGAGCGCACATCAAAGCCTCTATCATTTTTGGATGAAGTTTGTTATGATGTGAGCTTACAATCCTACCATAGGTACTAAAAGCAGACTCTGATGCAACACTAGATAACGGGATGGCTAATATGTCTTTTGCAATTTCTTGTAAAATTGGATACTTGACACCATTCAATTTCCACCAACTCAAAATGTCAAAATCGGATGTTCGAGGTAAGACAGGTTCATCCAAATATGCATCAAACTATTGTTTTTTATTCATATTATTGGAATTTGATACATACAAGTCATAATCATTAAAATCATCAAATTCTATATTCTGTGAGGTTCCATTAAATTTCTAGCGTGATAATCATCACCTTCACCTTTATGCTTCAGTTGATATTCTATTTCCAAATCTGAACAAATTTTTTTAATCCTTTCCACTTCAAGAAAAAAACTATCTCCATAAATTCTAGGGAAGTGAAACTCAATCAACTTTAATTTTTAACGTGGATCTAAAACTGCAGCTATGGCCATTTTCCATGAATTTTCTTCCAATACTTATCAAACTTCGACATCATATTTGAAGTCATGTCTCTTATCTCTTGAATGCCAGAATTAGTCCACTCAGAAATAGCCAATTTCAATTTACAAATTTTTGGGAAAAAAAAATTAGCAGTAGGATATTTGGATCCAGAAAATATTTCAGTCATGTGATGAAATATTTCAGTTTCTCACATATCTCTTTTGTTAATACCCAATCTTGATCCAAAGTCAAACACTTGTACTTTGGTTCTCGTTGTTTTAATCGATAAAAAACAGCTTTGTATTTTAATGCAGTTGCTTACATAAAATATGTACAATTCCACCTAGTACAATAATCAAGACTCAACATCTGACCATCATAAACATTCAACTATCGAGCAGTTTCATCAAATTTCTCCTTCTTTTTTTTTGTGTATGCACCCAAAAAGACATACTAACGTACTCTTTGGATCCCATCTCCTATCACTGTCAACTCATCTTTCACAATCAAGTTCAAAATATGAGCACAACACCGCATATGAAATAAACTCCCATGCAATATTAAGTTTCCACACAAACTATCAACAAGCATATTAACCATGGAGTCATTAGTACTACAATTATCTACAGTTACTGATGATAATTTTCGATCAATATTCCAATCTAACAGACATTCTATTATTTCTTCATGAAGCATCTCAGAAGTGTGTGGAGAAGGGACATATATAAACCTGATTATTTTGTTTTGTAAAACCCAGCTATCATCAACAAAATGAGCAGTGACAGCCATATAACCTTTTGTTTGGTGGTTGGAAGTCCACATGTCCGTTGTAAAGGAAATCTTTCCTTTGATCTCATTCAACAATGCCATGGTTTTCAACTTTTCAGTCTCATAAATTTTCAAAATCTCCTTCTTTATTGTGTTTCTTGACACCATCTTAAATAATAGTTGGATGACATTACAAAATTCCCTAAAACCTACATGCTCAATTATTGAGAGAGGATATTCATGACTTATTATCATCCTAGCTAATGCTTTTTTTGCAACTTCCTGATCGAAGTTATACAAACTCAATGTATTGTTCTTCTCTCTATTAGGATTCAATAGGAATTGTCGTATATCCTTTTGTCCTTTATATGGGCATATCTTAATATAATCATGCAAATATTTGGTTCCATTTTTACTTTCACCCCCTGATTTTCGTTTGCAATAATTACAAACCGCCTTGTCTACTCCATCTATTTTTTGTTTCTTAAAATGGTTCCAAACAATCGATGTCAATTTCCTTTTTAAAGATTCCTTCTCAATATCCTCATCAAGAATAACACAATTATCAACATTCAAATTATCATCATTCGATGAGCATGGAGTTAAATTTGGGGTTGAATCTGGGGTTGGATCTGAGATTGGACTTGGAATTGGATTTGGAGAATCTTTATTTGTAGAAGGTGATGAAGACATTGTTTTCAACCTATCAAAAATTTAATTTAAAAACCCCTCTTTAGACTTAGACTTCATTTCCAAAGCATTCAACCCTAAAATTGAAAGCATTCAATCTTAAAATTGAAAGTATTCAAATTTCAAACATACACAAACATATTTTCGTCACATATTCAAGCCTAAAATTCAAAACATTCAAATATCAAACATACACAAACATATTTTTCAAACATATTTAAGCCTAAAATTCAAAACATTCAAATATCAAACATACACAAACATATTTTTCAAACATATTTAAGCCCAAAATTCAAAACATTCAAATATCAAACATACACAAACATATTTTTCAAACATATTATTTACTAATTTCAAGCATACTTTTCAAAAATATCAAATGACCAAACAAGAGATCAAAAGGAAATTTTTACCGGCACCAGCTTGAACTTTGAAGCCTTGAAAGTTGAACGGACAGATCTCGTCTCTCGGAATGCACAAAGTCTATTTTTTTCAAAAGAAAAACAATATAAAACAGTACAAATATATAAAACAAAGACTCATGATCTAAACAAATTTTGAATATAGCTAAACAATTAATTATTTTATATTATTCCTCTGCCATAAACGAGTCTTCACACTCACAGTCCTCAGTCTTCACGGCGTTGGTACTAGAAGTCTTCAATGGCGTGGATCTGTCTTCACCTGGAAGTGGCAGACGCAAACCTGAACGAACGTGGAGCGAATCTGTCTTCAGTCTTTAATGGCGTCGGCGGACACGGACACAGACCTGTCTTCACACAGACGGATGCGGACGCTGACATGGACGGACGTGGAGCGGATCTGTCTTCACCTGGAAGTGGCGGACGCAGACGGAAAGGCGGACTGTCTTCACCTGGAGCTGGAAGTGGCAGTCTTCACTGTCTTCAATGGCGGACGCGGACGAAAGTGGCAGACTGTCTTCACCTGGAGCTGGAAGTGGCGGACGCGAGCGGTGTAGTAGCAGTAGGGATTCAGTATTTTTGGCAGAACTAAAAGGAAGGAGGAGATGAGAAGATTTTGGGCTTTTTTATAAACATATATACAAATGAATAAGTTTATATTATTATATATATATATATATATATATATATATATATAAATTCGGGGTCGAGGATTAATCGGGGTTGGGGCGGGGATACTGTCCTCATCCCCGGATGGGGCCCCAAAAAATTCTCCGGTTTGACCCCATCTCCAGTTAAATCGGGGAATCCCCTACCCAAACGGGGCGGGTCCCCGTAGGTTTTTTTGTCAACCCTAGTCATGAATGACGTTATATAACGAGACTATAACACTTCATGGTCCAGTCTTATACAAACTCCTTTGTATAGGACGCCCCCGCTCGCATGTCTCCACATGAATGATTAGGATTAGACCATCTGTAAAAAGTCACAACACTTGTAATTGTTCTACAAAGCGGGCCGCATCCATAGTGTTACCAGGATAAGGTTTCCCTCCTATATCTATATACTACAAACCATTTTGGTTATCACTTAAGGCATGATCCACCTATATGTCTCCGCATACATGCTTAAGTTACAATGTCAACCAGGGATCTTAGTTTATTTGATTGTGATAAAGCAATTAAAACATCCAATGTTTCATAGACAACAATGAAGAAAAATATCATATATTATTACATCACAAGCGTTTGTTCAATACAATGTTTACAAACTACGGGACCCAACGAGAGTTTAGGACATCAACCCCAACAGCACCCTCCATTGAATTCTATGTTGTAACATACACTATTTCATGTCCTATAAATAGTGGTGTATGGTGCCTTTGTAAGACACACCTCAATTGAGCATAATACATATGTTCTCTACTTTCTTCTTTCCCTTTCTCTCTTATGTTCTTATGTTTGTTCTTCTCTCCTCTCTATTTTATAACATATTGACTAATTTAAATTTATTTTTTGATTTTTTTTTATCATTTTCCAAAAATATTCATCGAAATTGACAATCTACCGATATTTTTATCAAATTTCGTAAAATTAGAATCTTGATATTTCTGTCAACAACGACATTTTAGACATTGTTCCTTTTGTGCATTTAAACCCTTAGAAAACTAAAATGGGTTTGAGTAAAAAATAAAAGTAATATTTACAGTTAAGAAATTACAAGGAATTGTATAAAACGATGCTTATACAACCGGAAACCAATCTTCACGAAAATTTTGAAGAAAAATACACCTATCTTTGTATCTCACTCAATCATTCTATCATAATTGTCGTACAACTAACTCTTCTTACTTAGTTTTTAAAATTTTTTTTCCTTTATTAATTTTTCGATGGAGGCTGAAAGTGAATTCCACGACAATAAGTGCATCTTGAATGTACCTAAATAAGAATCAATATATTATTTAAACTTAAGACTCAATATATTATTTAAACTTAATAAATTTAAATCAATATTTTATATTTTCTTAACTATTTGATATAAAATTTTATTAATTGCCAATATTTTAATATGTTTTTTTTAATTTATTTGGCAATTAAATTAAATTATGAAATTATTTACATTGCTTTAAGTTAATATAAAAACAATCACGTATTTTTATTGACTAAATAATTAATTAATATAACATAATAAATAATTCTAAAATTAGTTTTTTTTTTAGAATAGGTGATATTATTATACAACAACAAGGGAGATCCCATAGCCCAAGATCAAAGCAACAAAACACAAGCAAAGACCGGGCAAACAAACCAAAACAAAGCCCACAAGATAAAACCAGAACAAAACTAACACATAAAAATAAAGTCACAAACCACCAGGGAGAAAGCCAGAGAAAAGAACCCAAAACCCCACAAACTAGGGACAACAACAAAACAAAGAATAATGTAAAGATAAAAAAGAAAAAAACATCTGTAAACACACTAGATAAGACCAAGAAGGTCAACCGGTCAGGAAGCAGCATGAACACGAACCGTAGAGATCATAAGGTGAACCAGAGTTGACACCGTCCTCGGTCGACCTCCATGCAATCGTCGATTATGCTCCTGCCAGATGTAGTATATGGAAGCACACCAGAAAACACGGAACAACTTACTACGCAACACCCCAGACTACACCTCTCTCCCAAACCCACACTCAAAAAATAAATGATCCCGTGACTCCACACCTCCCCCACACAGAAAACACCCCCCTCTGACAACACTCCCCAACTCCCACAAAACACCCCCCTCACCCTAAGTGTAACGACCCAGATTTGTACGCATACAGGAAATTAAATATCAAATAATAAGCAAGAAGAAATTTTATTTGAAGGGGTGGAAATTTAGAAAAAAAAAATTGGAAATTTATTCATTATCCTGGATAATGAATAAGGGAGCGAGAAAGTGGGAGAGAGCGAGAGCCACACCAGTGAGAAAACTGGAGAAAACGAGATTCTGAGAAGAGAGCTACGCGATCGAAGGAAGAATTGGAGAGCGAGAAACCCAGCGAGCGATGCTAGCGAGATTGAGGCTGACGAGAGTAGAAAGAGCGAGATCCCTGGAGAGAGCGAGATTGAAGGAAAATTGGAGAGAGCGAGAACTGTAGCAAGGAAGTTGGAGAGAGCGAGAGTAAAGATAGCTATTCTTAGCGAGACAGTAGGAAAGAGCGGGAGCGAGCGCGAGCGGAAGCGAGAGGGAGCGAGCGAGACGGAAGAGAAAATTTGAGAGGAGAGTAGAGAGAGCGGGATTTCCAGCAAGAAAGCTCCAGATTAAATTCCTAGCGAGAAAATGGGAGAGAGCGAGATTTTAAGAGCAGAGTGAGAGAGATTTTAAGAGCAGAGTGAGCGAGATTTGGACAGAAGCGCGAATTATGCGTTGAATTTGGCCACGATCTTATAGATTATACATGGAAAAACCCTAAAATCGAATACAAACAAAGAATGATGACGTAAGGGCAAACATTAGCCAAAATTAGGTGTCTTATTGAGAGGAATCCATAAACCATAAGTAATTTTAAAGAAGCCACCTGTACGATGATTTGTCACACTGAAAAGAGCTGAAAACTACTATAAATAGGACCCTTTGCCGAAGATTTAACCCATTCTCAAACAAATCTCAGTAACATAGTATCGTGTGAAAAAGTAAGTGTGAGTGAGGAAATTCTGTGAAGAAGAGAAAAGATCGGGTAAAGTGCTGCCCAAATTTCTTTTTTTGATTTAAAAAGGGAAAACTCTGCTGATAAAATCATAAAGAATAATAAGGAATAATTAGATCACAGTCAAGGTAAGTAGTTTATCTTACCCTCTCTTTAAATGTACTACCAATGGTAGTGTACCTTTATTATGTTGCATGGTTATGTTAATTGTTATATTGCATTACATGTTTAGAACACGTTTCTCTACAAGGGACCCCATGCATTATGTTTGTTCACGATTACGTTAAAATCAAGTTTTAATTAGGTGTAAGTTATGCTTCCAATCTAATCTTACGTTTATGTTAATGGTTGATGTTGGATGCGACTCTGGCCCTACTGACTGCATGATTCGCTAATCATCAGATGGGTTAGTTTCCGCTTAAGTCCTCATCTTCCTATCAGGGCAGAGAAATTTATGCTTCCAGGGCTGGCAGGGCATGTATGGTTGCACCCCTCCAGGCTTAATCTTACGTTATGTTTATGCTAGGGACTAGCAGGGTATGTATGGTTGTACCCCTCTAGTCCAATATTACGTTTATGCTAATGGTTGATGTTGGATGCGACTCTGGCCCTACTGACTGCATGACCTGCTAATCATCAGATGGGTTAGTTTTCGCTTAGGTCCTCATCTTTCTATCAGGGCGGAGAGATTTATGTTGGAAGCATAACCGACCACCACATGTTATTATATGTTTTCGGTCCCAATCATATATTTTCATGACATGTTGCTTGTGATTGTGCATTTGGTCACTACCCTACGTGAGAATTACTTACTGGGTATATTATGTACTCATCCTATATTTTTATAGACTTTGTAGGAAAGAACACAGCGTAGAAGGCAGAGTTGGACGTCGCTCAAATGGCCAACCATCAAACTCACTATTATAGGCACATGCATTTTGTACCATCACGCTAATGTTTTATGGATCCTGGTGTTTTGATAAATAAATTTTTGTATAGTTTTTCTATCTAATTAATAAAATTTAGATATGTTCTTAGAAATTTCAACCAAAACTCATCTCATGATAGAAAAGTCTAAGTATGCATGTCGTAGCAGTCGAATCATAAGGTTTAAGGATCCGAGCGTTGCACTAAGCCCCCACACCTCCCCCACACAGAAAACACCCCCCTCTGACAACACTCCCTAACTCCCACAAAACACCCCCCTCACCCTAAGCCCCACTGCCTGAATAAGACCCTAGATCTCAAGTAGCTCCCAAGACACTATGGGCCACCTCTAACCTCCCTCATCATCCATGAACTCCGACCATCAAATGAATCTATCTCTACTACGCAAGATAGCCCTCAAGCACCAAAACCTCCCAACTTCACTCCAAACAGCCCACAAAGACCGTCCACGCAAAACATACGCCTCCACCCATTCCACCCATAATGATAATTCTAAAATTAGTTTATAACTACATTAATCGTTCCATTAAATTAATTGTTCTCTTATATTTAATTAAAATTATTTAACTTTAGTTTCTATATTGAAAATTGGTAAAACAAACACAAATCTTTAAGGTAAAACATTAACTATCATGTGTATCCATAGCCAAACATGCATTTAGATCCAAAATATCAAGACTCCATTTGATATCCATTTTGTTTTTTAATATTAAACCTACATCATCCACATTTCTTATTATGAATTGCATCTTTCTTAAGTACAATAGTTAAACTCTTAGTCAAATTCCAAAAACAAAAACAACTTTTTTTAATTCTCAAAATTTAACTTTGTTTTTTTAAACTATTAGTGAAAAGTAGATAGCAAAAGAAGAAATTTAAAGGTGGAAGTAGTGTCCATAAGTTTAATTTTTTTTAAAAAAAAACAAAATAGTTACCAAACGGTGCCTTTTGTTTACTTTTAGTCTTTAGACTTTCAATTGTCTAATTTTAGTACGTGTAATTTCAAAAATATAATATTTAACCTCTCAAAGCTATTTTTTACCAAAATTAGTTTAATAATAACAATAAGTTCATGCAATGAAATACAATATGTGAATATTCTCAAAATTTATAGTAAAAATGTTAATAGATAACAAAAGTTTTTTTAAAAAAATAAACATACTAGTCACGAGACTAAGATTTATTAAAAATACAGACAAATTGGATAGTAGAGAATATAAAAACTAGAATTGAGCAAACTTCAAAATATTGAGACCACAATGGTATTTTAACTAATAATAAATGTAATCCAAACAAGCCATAAACATTCATAAAATCACACCAAAAATCTTCGGGAAAACATTTGGGCCAAGAAGTGGACTTGTTTAGTCTAGAAAATTGTCAAGTCTAAGTCAGAAGAGTTATTTATCACGAGGCTCACAATATAAATGAACCCTTTGGATCAAAAAAGCAACTCCAATGCCTTACGCAAATATGCCATGAAGTTTTCGATCAAGGCACCACAAGCTCATTGTAATGCGATGGATGAAGGTTGATACAAATTTTGGGTGGCCCTATGTTGATAGATGTGGCACATAATACAATGTGGCCAAACAAATAGAGAGGTCTGTTAGAGTCAGAGCTACCACATCAAACACAAATTTCGGAGCAAACAGTCCCCATACCTACAAAGATTTAAAATGTCACACATATGGCCACACATATGCCCAATTATAAATGAAAACACTTTTGTTGATGAAATGAAAAGAGATTATTGTTCCAATTATAATGAGAGAAGATAAGCTTGAAATCGAAAATGAGGGATCAAAGACGCACCTAGATATTTCAACTAGAATGACACATCCATAACACCCTCGTCATATCCTAATAATGAAATATACTAATATTCAAATTACAAGAAAATTTATATTTTTAGGGGAAGTGTATTAAAGTAAGTGCTTAAAAAGTTGTTTTTTAAGGCTTTGAAAAGTAATTTCAAGCCGGTGTTTAACTCATGACTTTGAAGTGAATACTAATAAAGTATTCCTGAAAGTATTGGAAGTCTGGAAGCATGTTTCTCAATGTTCTTAAAATTCAAATTTTCAATTTTAATTTTGTAACTAAATATCTTAATTTGTTTTAAAAAAACGTTCTAATAAGTCAAAAAAAAAATCTCATTTTCTAAATTCATACTAAACTCACTCTTGCTTTAGAGAAAATGAAGTAACTAAGGTAATTACCATCAAATGCCGCCTTTGAATTATGACACACAATATAGTGGCTGTAACTGGAACCGCCATTATGAGCCCATACATCAAGTAAGCCTAAGTGATGCCGAGGAAAATGAGAGTGAAATGTTTAAAACCATGTTAGGATAAAGTTTCTTACTTTAAATTTGAAAGATCAAAAGATAGCTATATAACTTACTTGAGATATGCCCATGAAGAGAACGCTTTCCCCTTTTGCAGCCTGAGTAGATGAATATTTGTTTGCAACAATGAAAGGAAGTCCGAAAACTGGAAGGATGATAGAGAAGCCAAATGTATCAATCATGAGAAGGATAGCTTGGCGAACTAGAACAAACTCGTCAAACCTGGGATTAGGGCATCAAGTGTTCAGGACTTTAATCTATCACGTGAATATTATTAATCTAAAAAAACAAGGGGACAGTACAACCAACATTGTTTTAGGACAAGAAAAGAAAAGGGAAGGGAAAAAAAATACTCAACCCAAAAAGAAAAAAAAAATGAGAATGTTGGTTCAAATTTTCGAACTAAATGAGGGAATTACAAAGACAATCTCACCGAGCCTTACTACTATAAAATAAAATAAATGTGGGCCTATTTGGAAACCGTATTTAATAGACAAGATGTTTCTAATACAATAAACATATTGTCCAATCACTTGAAACAACTTCAGAATAGATAAATAATTAAATTAAATCATAAACAACAAAACATTATTTGTATTTTTATATACTATTCTTTATATCCACAAGTGTTAAATCAGCTTACGTGCACCTTAACTAATCTCATGGGTAAACTAACTTTACAATATTCGAGTGTTAAGGAAACTCGTAGGATATGAAAATTATTGCCCCTATATAAGCATTAGTTCAATTTTCATGTATGAGGAGATTAGAATGTATTGATTCATGAGTTGATATAAATAAAAATGCAAAAAGTAAAGGGAGTAAAAATGAATATTTAGAAACAGCCTTTTAAATATAAATAAGAAAACAGGTTTTTCAGAAAGTAATACACGAAGAAAAATAATCGTAAACTGACTTTTGGAAACTGCATTCCTGCATGCCTACAAATGGAACACACCAGAACAGAAATAATTGAGAACACTGAGTTTTCAGCAATACGTATAATGTGCAAACACGCGCACAACTAATGACATACCCAATAAATGCAGCAGCATAGCGAAGGCCATCAAAAGCACACCTACAGGAATCTCCCATGGGTAAGCAGACGGTAATATGATGTAAGAAATATTGAGCAATTGAATTGAGAAGGAAAATAAACATTCAAAATATTGCAGAATTGAAGATATTCGATGCCAGGTTGACTGAAGTTGAACAAGAGGGAGTCAGCAGAACTTTAGACTCGAATTAGAGAAGATATAAATTACCAGTGGCCAGAGCTAAAAAAGAGGCATATGGCAAACAAGCTCCACTGCGTTATAGGAAGACTGTCAACTGTCAGAATTCTACCATTTCCATCCCCTCCTTGTTTTAGATTGTCCATACTTACTATGCAATATCCTACCAAGATGAACATATAAATTAAGGGAAATAGATGAAGAAAAATATAAAAAAAATTCAAACCCTACGTTTAAAAATGAGAAGAAACTAATAGCACATAAGCAAGGGCAAGTAACAATACTATGATTCAAAATGGTACAACTATATATATTTTAAATGAAGCTTAATATACAAATCAATTCAGCCAAACATAAGCATAGTTCAATTGGCATGAATGTGTACTATCGACCGCGAAGTTTGAGATTCGATCCCCCCACCCCACATATTATCAAAAAAAAAAAAAAAAAAAAAAAAAAAAAAAACACACACACAAACCACTTGTAAAATGATATAAACAAAAATTGAGATCTCCACCTATAGACACTATTTCCACCTAAAAAAAAAAAAAAAGCTTGTAAACACATATTTCACCTATTAACAAAAATTGAGGTCTCTCCTATAAAAAAAAAGATAAAATGCACGAACTATTTGGCTGTTGAAATTAAGCTTATAAACACTATTTTTACCTATAAGTTTCTAGTTTCTTTGTTTTATTATCTACTTTCTACCAATGTTTTAAAAAACCAAGCCAAGCTTTGAAAAATGAGTAGTTTTAAAAAGTTGTTTTTGGTTCTTTAAATTTCACTAAGAATTCAAAACATTTCTTTTAAGAAAAGTGAAATCCATAGTAAGAAAAATAAAATAAACAAAAGTGAAATCCATAGTAAGAAAAATAAAATAAACAAGTATAAATTTAAAACTAGAAATAAAATCGTAATCAAATGAGACCTCATTAATCACTCTGCTATTCCAAAAAAACATGAATAAATCATTTGAGGTGTATATCATGGGAGGCAACATGCAGCAGCATAAGTAAGAAGATTATGGGTCAACAATAATGCAGTTATTATATAGTGAACTTCCAATAAAACTTCACCTCCAATAACAGACGCCAAAGCGACCAAGGAACCTTGCTTTCCCGCTAGAATAATAACTGTTGGACTCCATGCAGCTAACATGGCGGCTGTTTTGGTTACTAAAGTTAGTCTGCAATCTAAAGGTTTGTCTTCACCAAATAGATGCCTAAATATTAGTAATGACAGTTGTCCGAGTCCAATAGCATAGACTATTCTTGGAATGCATTTTGTTCCAATACCCTCAATAACTGGGACAAAATGCAACACATCCTTTTCTAAAGCCCAATGGACTCCAGTAAGGATATAACACAAAATTGTTCCATACATAACAAACTGCCATATTCCCTTCGATTGGATGCCAGCAACGCTTTTAAGAAGCAACTGTACCAATACTATCAGCACAATAATTGGCACAGCCTCTGTTAAATAAGTCCAACCAGGCAGTAGGGATGCAATTTCAAGCACCCATGAAGGATAAACTTTCAAGAAAGCAGATGTATCGGCCTGCTTCAATAGACCAACTTCAATTGTAAATCTACAGTAGATCATCAAAAGAAGGAAAATAACGACCTGCAATAGAAATCAATACACAGTTAACACTGATATTTTCAATAAATTATTCAAAGTAAGATTTCTATTAACGTAAGTTTGAATATTTACTTTCAGAAAATGTTTCTGCTTTGCGATTGAATATCGTAGCATGATAATGCCAGTAGTAGCCAAAAGAAAACTTGTCACTTTTCCTTCTTCCACTGATCACAAGGAAATTAGGGGGAGGGGGTGTTGCAAATGTGAGCGACCATATGTTATACCACATTAAATTTAGATCTGAGAGATTTCCAACTTACAAATGAAGCTATTTGAGAGAAAGCTACATGCACGTATCGCCACCAAAAAGCAAGAAAGCATCAACTCAAAAGTTGTTCCACAATCTTCATTTGCAAAAGAACTGCTGCATTGTTTGCTAACCCTCTTGATAGCAAGGAAATGGACAAAAAGTGAAGCTAACATAAGACCAAAACCAAGAGTCATCATTTTCAAATTAAATTCTGTCCATTTAGAACGTGCAAGCTCAGCAACACTTGCTAGGAAATTAGAGTATGCATCAATTTGCCTCTTAAGTAAAGGTATAATGTGGCTTCCGTCATTATTAGATAATAAGCCTTTTGTAATGTGGGCCCAATTCTCCATTGCATCATCATACAAACTACGAGTATGAAGCAAGTCTTCATCAGAAAATCCAATGACAGATGAAGCAGTATAATTATCAATATACCTTTTCACCTACAAGCCAAGGAGTGCAATAGCCATTAGATTGAATGATGAAAAATAATGAAAGAGGAATGTCTCCTATATAGCAGCATGATACAACTAAAATCACAGTATAACTGAAAGATAAAAGATAACCATTTCCAATATCCTCTACGTAGAAGGAAAAGCCTTCCATATCTAAATTCAAAATTGTTGTACTTTTTGAAGTCTGCAAGCTACAGCTAAAGTGTTATCAACTTAATCATTCAAATGAACAACCAGGTTGAGGAAACTATTGCTCTACCTCTACCACTAAGCGAAAAAAGAATAAGCCAGTGATAGGCAATGGCTTGGTTAATAGAACCCACTAATGCTAATAGCAAAACCAATCTTCATATGGTTACTCTCACTGGTTACAGAACCTACACTAGTTGATCTATCAATAACTAGAATGAAGTTTGGCAGAACTAAGTGAAGCCCTTCAATGTGTTAACCCATTCAAAAGCAACACAGGACCTTGTTCGGTGATTGAGAATGATGTGATCATAGAATTTGGGCCAATCATACAAAACAAAATATTTGGGACTTGGGAGGGGAGGAGAGAATGAGATTTAATTTTGAAGAAGTTTTTGGAAGGAAAGGCGATTGCACTTGAAAGACAAAGCAAAGATTTTGTTCAGTTATACATGGCAAAATTCCCAATTTTGGAGATAACTCAAATCTCCTATGGGTCAACATGGTTTTTGCCACATTTGGGAACTTTGGAATGGAAAAAATAGGTCATGTGAGAAAATTGTAGACAGGATATATCTCATGATAAGTTATTAAGAGAGACTGGGGTGGACCATGTCTAGGCTGGTATATGTCTCTCGTTGATTCTACTTGAAGTAATTTTATATTAGACAAGAAGGTTCTGCCAAAGCAACTAAAGAGAAAGAGATCGAGGTATTTGATACCATGAAATTCCATCTCAAAACAATTGGCAACGAAAGAAGTAACTCATCTATCTAATAAGGAGCATGAGGTCTGTTGATTTTCCAATGTGGGATTCTCATTCTTGACTAGATCACATTTTTTTTTTTAAACTAAATATCTGTTTGAGCTTTATAGACTCTGATACCATATTTGATAACATGGGAACATGGGGTTCCATCTCAAAACCAATTGACAATGGAAGTAGTAACCTCTCTATCTTATAAGGAGTGTGAGATTCCTTGATTTTTCCAATATGGGATTCTCAACATGATGAATGAATTAAGAAAGACTTGGGAGAACCATGGTCCATGTCTGTTGAATGTATGCTTTTGAGGTAAGAATGGTACATGTTATCAAATTTATGAAATTTTGTATAGTTTATAATTACAATGTTGTTCTTTATATGTTATAGTTTGAACACAATAATATTAGAGTGGCATTGCATCAAAGTAAATATGAAGGCTGCTCATCATATACCTGCCAGGAGTTAATACAAAGTACATTGACATAATTCTGCATCCATCCTTGTTCTGACTGATTTAGGTAGTTTTCCACCTTCATACCATAAAACTTCCATGAACCAGCACCTAGAGCATATAACTCAGGATTTACACGCCCTATGCTGAAAAGATAGCAATGAAAATTCGTGAATTCTTGATATATTCATCCAAGAGTCGATAGTCCAGGATACATCAACAGATCAATTTTTTTCATTGATTTTAAATTGTTCATTTAAATTTTAGTTTAAAATGTTTTGCTAAGTTTTTAGGATAGTCTAGATTGATCAAAGTCCACAACATATAAGAAGTCAATATCATCTAAAAATACCTGTTTTAACTACATTGTTTAATTCAAATGGATTTTTTAAAAAATTCACACAAGATTTCTAAGTTCTGGTCTAAATGTAACATGCCTGACGGATAAGTCAGGTTTATTTTGTTGAGCTTCCATAAACCTTTTCCACCAAGCACAGTAAATCATTTTGTAAGCATGTTATACTTAGACCAGAAGGCATCTTGCCTCGAAAGGGAGGTCAGGCACCTCCATTCCACCCTACACCTTTTTCACTACAATGCTCCCACTTAACCGAATTAAAGCCACCTCTTCTTCATGCTACTAGAAAATGTTCTCCATGATTTTTTTCCAGATTCCAACTTGACACTAAAACAAGGATCTTTAAAGTACAGAAAATAAAGACTTTCTTTTAAAACAGAAATAGTTTTTATCGATATTTGATAAATGAAAAGCACGGATCAAATTACAAGATTACAATACTCTCTTTAGGAGAAGAAAAAGAAAGAACACACCCAATAGCTAAACTTGAATGAATCTCAAACAAGACCGCTAAAAAGAAAAATACAAAACAAAATTGACAACCATCCCCACCCCCCACACACACAAAAAAAATTGAAAAAAGAAAAGAAAGGAGAGAGAGAGAGAGAGGCTCTCCCATGTCCCATCTATTACAAAAGGAGATTGTACTCAAATGGATTGGATCAAGGTAGGTTATTATTCTTTAAGAGTACACTTTCATCCAATAGGAGGGAAGTTTTTTTTTCCGTCTTCTTTTCTTTTAACTTTTTCCACAATGGTGCAAGCCTGGTCCTCATTAACAATCTAAAGTGAGGAAATGACAGAGAAAATAGAATGCAAATAAACAAAGGATGGTATTGGCATGATGCTTACACTGCACCTTCCATAAGGAAAAGGAATTCCAAGCAAGGCAGATAAGGTCACTGGGAAGTCGAGCTGAGAGAGCAATTAAAATTAGTGCAAGAGAAGCAATAGCTTGACATTTTTTTATAGGATCTTAATTGTTGAAAACTATTTCCTAACAAGCCATAGGTAGCAATATTCTAACCTGTTGGATGGAGCTGGTACATATCTCCCTTCCTTCCTGAAAAAAAAAAAAGAGATGGAAAGGTAAACCAATCAGCACACACAAATTTGGCACCTAAAGCCTTACCTCACTATTATTTCATCTTCTAATTCCTTCAAGTGATTTTCTGGAGATCTACTAATATGAAGGCAAACCAAAATGTTGAAAGAGTAAAAGTTCTGTTGAGCTGTACACAGCAGATCCTTAATTAGATCAAGCATATACTTGAAACAGGTACATCTACATCCTAATTTTTCTAAACTACAGAGAGTTTGACTTGTACAGTAGTCAGTACGGGTATATACTGGTTTTGGTTTTGGCAGTCTCCTGTTAATTCAGACTATTCAGTATATCAATGAAATAGTTATCACTAGGATTACTCTTACTCAACAGCCTCTATAGAGCAAATCAAATAGTACTCCTAATTACACCATAATTCTATTAGCCAGCACTTCAAACTTAACTTAAAGTCAGTAGACAGACCAATGAGCCAAAAAGTCTCCGACTTTACACTTTGAATGAAGAAAACAACATTTAAACTTCCATCAATGGATGAACTTCTTTCCTTGTTATTTTGGGTATGAAACAGTTGTTCTTAGAGAAAAATGAAAGAATATACAAGGGCACACAGAAAAACAGTCCCAACAAGAAAAAAGGTGTCTGACCCTAACTATAAATAGACTCCAATACAAGAAAACAAGACTAATGTCCTAATTATAAAAAGATCTAGTGGCTGACACCCATAAGGAAGCATATTAAACCTAGCCACCTCTCAAACTCCCTCACCCGATATCTCCACCTCTCCAACAATATTGTTGCGTCTTTCTATCTAGATTCCCCACAAAGCAACAAGGAAGTTAGCTTACCACAAAATTTTACCATTATCCCTTAAGGGAGAACTCAAAATCACCACCTCCAGCTGGGTCATACCATCTCTATTCCAAGACCAACAAACAGCATATGAGCTCAACCAACAACTCCAGTGGTCAGCAAACTGGCAGTCCTAAAACAAATGCTCAAGGCCATCCTTGCACATCCTACAAATAATGCACTTTTGTGGGAACAAAACATTGGAAGAGTGTCTTTGAACACGACCAATGGTATTAACCCTCCCATGTAAAACTTGCCACGCAAACACCCTAACCTTCTTCAGAATTTTAACCGTCCAGATAGGAGAACATAGGGATAGCAAGGGAGGGAGAAGGGGAAGACAAGATATGTCATAAAAGAATGAGAAAAGAAGCCCCTAGAAGGATTGGGGGGACGAAAACGAACTCTCTTTCTCCCTCGAACACATGCCAATCTCAAAGGAAAGAAAGAAGACTTGTCACTTCCAACGCCTGTCTATCAGACAGAGGGTGCAAACACCTTAACCATTGTGAAAAGAATGATGATAGCTCTACGTCGGAGCTCACAAGAGTCATAATCTCCTGCAACCATCTTGTAGTAATATATTGGAGAAACCACACACTATCATCATTGATCATTTCTCTAAAGGTCTGCATTGATCCGCAAATCTCCTGTGGTTGCATTAATAGTTAACCAAGGTTATCAACCAACTGCTGCATTGAAGTCATAAAGCTTCTATTACGGTCAACTGGGGGTAATGCCTTCACAGGAAAGATGTATTTATTCACAACTGAGTATGGTAGCATGAAAATTAGATGCACACATGTTATTACCCAAGCTCAACCTTTTATTATTCCCTATGCAACATGGCTCTCAACACCCAGAAATACAATCAATGTGACTATTTCAAGTTCAAGGCCTTCTGACTATTAGAGAAATTATCTTTGTGCCCCTCTCCTGAGGTCAGCCTTTTGTTCTTTCCATGCAAGCCGGTTCTCAACACCCAGAAGTACAATCAATGCGACTATCCCAAGTTCAAGGCTTTCTGACTTTTAATTTTTTTTAAAAAAAAAATTATCTTTGTCATAAACAAAGTCAAATTGTAGTAAAATATGCAAAATCAACTTTCATTAGTGTCATTATGGAAAAATGATTTCAAAGATTAATCCAAACCATTACCCAAACCTACCTTAGGGAGGAAAAGGTCACTTTTGGAAGTTAGGGAGAAAAGCTGGTTTATTTTCCAAACTTTGAAGTCCACAGCTGTATATTTTCAAAAGAAAAAAACCTAAAAGAAATTTTCAAAAGAAAAAAACCTAAAAGAAATTTACGTCCAGTTATATCTGTAGTGTTAAAAGAGAGAGGAAATACCAAATCTAGTTGACAGGAAGAAGTACCAAATTCAGATGGTATGGATGCTGAAAGTTTATTAAAGCTCATTGCAAATAGAGACGTCTCAACCTGCAAGGTACACCCGAGTAATCATTCCTGGACAATGTGATCAAACACAAAATCGAGTTTCTGTTAATAACATGTATTATACCTCTTCTGCACTACCTCCACCATGATCCCCATTCAAAGTTTGTCCATGATCACCCATGACAAGAAGAAGAGTGTTTTCATGTAACCCGCCTGTTTCAGATTGGCTCTCCAGCACATCGATTACTTTCTGAGAAGGATGGGGTTAGCTATGGTTGAACTAAGAAATGCAAAACAGATGCAAGGCAATATGAAAAGATAACAAAATTGTTTTCGGGAAAAACTTATTTGAGCTCACAATATACCTCAATATGCCCAAGAATTTGAAACAATAATACAAATGGGTATATTAGGGACACTTGAGACTGCAAATAATCTTCCCTTCTGTATTGCTAGATCAAGTCATATCGCTTGAGCATACCTCTAAAATAGTATTGTACTGCTCCAGTTTTTCAAACATTGGACTAGAATCAACACCAAATATATGCCCAGCATGATCCTATATTGCATATATTCAGTTAATTGTTCTCACATAATATAGTAAGCAACAAATATTCAATTTAGACAGAGGGGCAAAGATTCCCATCTTCACAATTAAGGCACAATAGAGAAGTGAAGGAAACAAGAAAAGAAGAGAGAACAAAACAAGATTTTACAATGTACTTCAAACACAAGGGGAAGAAAGTCCTTACCACACCAAGAAAATGTGCGATGAGAACATCCCAATCATCTTCATACAAGGATGGAAGAAGATGTTCGATGCATCCATTGTCTACCTAAAAGAAAATTATTCAAATATTTAGCTTCTCATTATGCCTTGAAACTACAGAGAACATTATTGATGAAAGCAAAGTTTTCCATTGAAAAAAATTGAGGGAAAACATTGTTCTAAAGTGAAACGAACACTGTAAGAAAGGAGTGAGACTTCATAAAGCATACCGTATGAAGATCTTTAACATTAAATGAGGGATAGGGAAATGCTTTTTGAAAATGATGAGGAAACAATTGCATCCATGTGTCATCCCCCATCATCACCACTCGTTTTCCATTCCGAACAAGCTGTAAATGGGTCCAAGTCGTGAGAACTAAAGTAGATTAATAAACAAAATACCCTCGAGATGTTTAAAATAATAAACACAGGTACACTTGGAGATCGTGCTTAACCAGCATCTGTACAACTAATAGATCGTTAACAAAGATGCATGATTCAACCTGATGAATCAAGTTGTCTTCAACAATTGCTGGAGCACCAAAGCTGTTTCCAACATCAATAAATGTTGGCAGTCCACCAGTTGTAATGCCCTAAAAATACAACAAAATCAGACTTCTAAACTACGATTTGATAACTCCACCCCACAAAAGAAGGGACCAACAAAAAAGGAACAACAGAAATAAATAGGTGCAATTTTGACTTACTCTTACCAAGCCAGTCAACAAGATGGACAAGGCGAAATTTTAATATGGTTTACAAAAGCATAAAGTAGTTTCACTAAAAACGTTTACTATACAAGTCAGTTAGAAGCATAAACAGTTTATAAGGGCCACGGAGAAAGTCGAAGTTTTCACGTGGCATATATGCATGCATTCTTGAACAATAAGTTATGTTCGACTACTGCAAAGTATGCCATCAGACATACGAGGGCCATAGTGAAAAGCTAAAAGTTAAACTCTCTGAAATTCAGAAATAGTAAGATAAACATCGCATCTGAAATAACCAAAGAAAAACAAAACAAAACAAAAGACCTTCAGTCGCTGCAAACTTGTGGTGGGTGGATCAGCAATGGCTTTGAAAATCTTGGTAGATGAACCCCGTTCCGATGCCATTTTATGCAGCACCTGTAACTTATCCATCCATGGTTTCGATTCTAGGGCATATTCACATAAGTGATCAGTCTTAATTACAACATCATGGATCAAAAGTTTGACAAAAACCCCATCACTTAAAAAGGGAGCTGATAAACAGAAATTTAGAAGTAGCCCACACGTCACTGCTATCAAAGAATTCCAAATGTGAAATACGAACTTGAAAAACCACGTACATATTAAACAATACCGCACACTGATTTAACTTAAACTAATTAAGAATAGCTGCATTCTAAACTATCAACGCAAGAGAGCTAACCTTCGAAGAATGTACTGGGAGCAACAAAATCAAACCTGATATACAAATAGGTATAACACAAAGCGAGTAAAGATAAATGAATCAGATCATAGTCAATGAACAATAATAAAGGATGAGAAACAAGTGGGAAACGAAGAAAACCGTAGAGCATCGAAAACGATGATGAGGACGCGGTTAACGGCGGGCTTGGTCCAGCAACGGCTGGAATTTGCTGCATCAGAAGGAGGCCGAACTGAAGGACTGGTGTTGGAAAGTGAATCGGAGGTGAAACAGGGAGATTCAGAAATATCGGAGCAGTGACTGAAATAAGGAAGCTCTGTACGAGTAAGAAGAAATCCTTTAACGAAGATGAGAATGGCAACACCATGAACAGCCATTATGGCCCAAAACGGCCATAACAAACTCCATTTCCTCATGGTTTTTGCGCGAAATTTAGCTTCAAAACAAGCTTCAGTTTTCAAAAGCAAAACGATGAAAACAGAGAGCCGCGAGAATGGAGAGAGAAGAAAGAAGGAACAATGAGGAAAGTTGAGCTTAGTCAAGGTGAGGCAGGCCCAATAGCTTCATACAGGCCCATTATGTGAGCACCTCATTGCGGCCCAACCAATTTCGAATCAATTTGATTGCAATTTCAGTAAAAAAATTTTTTTTTAAACTACCTAAAATAGGGTTGTAATTATACCCTCAAACTTTTAATTATAAAAATTGAACTCTCAAACTTATACAAATGATAGAATTATACTCTCAAATTAACATTATTGTATGTTTTAGGGTTCAATTTCTACAATTGTTGTAAGTTTTTAAGATCCAATTTTGACACCGGTAGAATTTTGAGGGTCCAATTTTTATCTTTGAGGGTTTAATTACAACCACCACTATATTTAAGAGTGGTTTTCATAATTTGTCCTTGTGTTTGAACATTTGACTTTGAGATTGCATGTTTTATGTCAATTGAGTTATGCTGACTCAATTGATTTAAGAAAATATTTTCAATTGAAAAATCGTAAGTCAGATAATGACAATTTATAACATTAATAAATCGTGGACACGTGAGTTCAATAGTTAAAAGCATTTTTCTTCAAGTCGAAGGTTTAAATTTTCGGTCTTGCATTCAGAGTTTCCTAAAGGAAAATTTATTACTAACAAAATACTTGAATTGTCTGTATAAATACCTCTTTAAATTAGGGTTGGCAACGGGGCCAGGCCGGGGCGGGGGCCGTCCCCCGTCCCCGGCCCCGTAGGGGAAATTGTCCCCCATCTCCGCCATTTGAAGGTGGAGATTCCCCATCGAGGAAACGGGGTCCCCGCGGGGCCCCATTCGTGGCAGACTTCAACGGAGGGGAGGGATGAGCGAGAGCGAGGGCGAGGGCGAGAGCAAGAGCAAGAGCGCAAGCGAGGGCGAGAGCGAGAGGGGAGGGATGTTTTGTTGTAGATTGCAGAGAGCGAGAGGGGACTAGGGAGAGGATAAAAATATATATAATTCGGGGTCGGGGTCGGGATCGGGGCAGGGATGGACGGGGCCCCATAATAAATTCTCCGGTTTGACCGGAGATGGGGTCAAACCGGGGAATCCCCACCCCGAATGGGGCGGGTCCCCACGGTTTTTTTGCCAACCCTACTTTAAATAGATTATAGGTATGAATAAAATGAGAATGAGGCATTTAGAATAAAGACATGGTGATGCATAAAATGAGAATGAGGCATTTAGAATAAAGACATGGTGATGCTCTATCTTCCTCACATTCTTCCGAACATAATTCAATTAACACAAAGTGTGTACTATTGACTAAGATGTTTTTCAAAATATGCACTGTTTGGATCCAAAAATAGTTTTTAAAAATAGAATATAGACTGCCAACCAAAAGCATATTCGTTGAACTCGATGAATCTGAAAACATAAAACATAATTTGAGTTACTTTCCCAATAAGTCCTAAGTGTTCAAGTATTTCTAAGTGGAAAAAAAAAGTATTTAAATACTCGGAAATGCAATCCAAACATATTTTACTTCTCCACAAGTTATAAATATCGAGGGAAGATGACAAAAATCACATAGATAATGAAGAAGTTGATCAATTAAACGAAGATCATGTACAAATCGACAATTCAACTAGAATCTCATTTGAACCAAGTAGATCCTCCTTTTAAAATATCTTACTTTCTCTATTATATCATAATCTTAAACCCTTATCCTATGCGATACAAACTAAGGAGATGTTGGCTTAAGTTAAAAGTTGTTTTTAGTGTTTGGTTAAGATGAGATGCTTGTATATTAATTTTAGGTTAAATATATAAGTTTGGGCTTGGAACTTTGAGTAAAAATAGGTAAAAATAGTTCATAAACATGATAAAATCTATAATAAATCTATAAATTTTCAATTTTGAATTAAAAAGTTATGTGACTTTAAAAATGTCAAGTCTTAATAATAATGATAATAATAATAATGCACAATATCTTTATGAACTTTCAATTTTTTATCATCAAGTCTTTAATAAATTAAAAGAATTGTATAATAGATAACATACATATCTTTTATACGATCATAAACTTTCAATTTAGTGTGTAGCATGTTCACAAATTTTAAAAGCATTAAATATGTCAATGGCCTATTAGATACACAAATAAAAAGTATCAAGGACCTATTAGACACTTTTTAAAATTAATTAATTAATATCGACTCAAATTTGGAAGTTTAATTATTGAACTTATAATTTAACATTAATTTAAATAAAATTTATTATTTTAATTGTATCAATTTTGTAAAAGTCGGTCTAACCAGAATTATTGAGATTGCTTATTTGGAAAAAACAAAAAAGAGTTATAAACTAAATCATACAAAATATCCTTTAATTAAAAAATAACCGGTTTTAAAAATTTCAATAAGACTCTTAATTTTTTTTCAAAATAAAATCCAAAAATACCTTTACCATATTTAGATGAAACTCATCAATATTTTATTTCAAAAATACTTCTAAACTTTTAAAAGGTTTTTTTTTATTATTATCCTTAAACATTAAAAAAAAAAAACTAGTCAAAAAAAACCTTTAATACTTCATTAAGAAACAACCTCTTGAAATTTAAAAAATTGCATCAATGTCCTTAATGTTTTTTTAGACTTAATACCCTTAACATTTAAGACAAAAGAAAAGGTTATTTTTTTGTTTTTTTTTTTCAAAGATTCTCTCTGTTAGTATCGGGAAAGAAACTCTTTATATACCCTAAATCACCTCCCTCATCCATTATCATATTTATATATTTTCATAATAACCTCCACATGGAAGCACTAGAAGATTGCTTTTGAAATATTTCATTTAAAATTAATTTATGATGGGACAATATTATTGGTTAAAAAGAAAAAGTAAAAAGATATCCCAATTTCTATTCATGGACGACAGTCTTGTATTTCGCAGAGCTACAATCCAGGACTCCCTAATCTTAAAATATGTTTTCCACAAATTCGAAGAGGCATCAAGAACAATGGTCAACTTCTCTAAATCCGCAATGGTCCTCTATCCAAATGTGGGGGAAATAAAGGGAATCATCTCAATAGCATCCTTGGGGTGTGCAAAGTCCAAAATCTAGGAAACTATCTTGGGCTTCCTTCATCCTTATCCATAAATAGAAGCAAGGATTTTAGCTTCATCTTGGAGAAGATCTGGAAAGTCTTACAAGGTTGGAAAGGCACTTTCTTCTCTTCAACTGGTAAAGAAATCCTTATAAAAAGTGTTGGACAAGATATTCCTTCTTATGGTATGAGCCTCTTCAAGCTTCCAAAAATTTTTTATGCATAAATTACAAGAATCTTTACTTGTTTTTTGTGGGGCACGGCTATAAATAAAAGAAAGATTCATTGGGTAAAGTGGGTTGACTTGTATCTCCCGAAGGCAATGGGTAGGCTAAACTTCGTAAACCTATAAGGTTTTAATAGAGCTCTAATCGTGAAACAGACATGGAGGATTCTTTCTAATCTAAGTTCTCTTGTTTCTTCCTTTTTAAAAGCATATATTTCAGAGAATGCAACATTCTAGAGGCGAAAACAATGAAAAGATCTTCTTATTTGTGGAAAAGCTTGATGTGGGGATGTTATTTCCTAAAAGAAGGAATGAGATTGTGCTTGGCTAATGGTATATCAATTAAGATGTTTAGGGATCCTTGTATACCTAAGGAGTTACTATTTAAACCAATGTGTATAAATGACAAGTTTAAGTCTGCCCCTATTTTTAATCAATATTTAATTAGCAGAGATTTTGTAGGAGAAGGTATAGCTCGACTGTACTTTTCAATGTCATTAATGAGGTAGAAACTTGCTATTTTATACACAGAGGATCCCTAAATTAAGATTGCCCAAGAATGGTAAATGAATAATAGAATAATATAATGAAAAACAATAAATACATTGAAATAACCAATCAGAAAAGAATGAGGGAATAAAGTTTGTTATGGAAATCGTAACAACCAGAAGATATTTGTGCTTCCTCGTCCATGACTAGGACTGGTGACTTGGCATGTCTGTCTTGACGTGGCATCAGTTGACCTCTTAACTTGGGCCACTCTGTCATTGTCTCTAACATCCCCCCCTCAAATTCGAGGGAATGTCAACTACTCAGAGTTTGGATCGTAAACAAAAGAATTGCGAATGAGACAAAGGTTTTGTTAAACAGTCGGCTAACTGATCAGTTGTTGGCACATATCGAACTTCAAGATTACCCTTGAGTACTTGATCTCTAATAAAGTGTACATCTATCTCTACATGTTTTGTTCGGACATAAAAGACGGGATTTGCTATGAGGGCTCCTGTACTTATATTATCACACCAAAATTTGGCTTGAGAGGAGACTTCATTTTTAGTTCATCAAGAAGTTGCTGTAACCATATGACTTCTGAAGATGCATGCGCAAGAGCTCTATATTCTAACTTAATGCTTGATCGAGCGACCGACATTTGTTTCTTTGACAACCAAGAGATAAGATTGTTTCCAATAAAAACACAATTAGCAGCTACAGACTTTCTGTCATCAATATTGGACGCCCAATCAGCATCAGAAAAAGCAGAGACGTCAAGATCATTTCCAGGTTGAAAGAGTATTCCAAAATGTTTAGTGCCACTGATGTAATGGAGAACTCTTTTTGTGGCCTGCCAATGAGCATCTGTGGGAGCTTTGAGGAATTGGTTGAGCTGATTGACTATATATGCTATGTCAGGTCGTGTGTGTGTTAGGTATTGAAGAGCTCCGATAGTACTATGATATGTAAACAGACCTTGTAGTAAGATACCCTCATTAGCAGACAGTCGTTTGCCTAAAGTACATGGCGTAGCAGTAGGTTTGAGATTTGTGAGCTTTAATTTATGCAACAAATCATCCACATATTTTGCTTGATTTAGTAAAAAACTAGATTCAAGATAGTGTACCTGAATCTCAAGAAAATAGCGTAGAGCCTCAAGATCATTGAGTGCAAATGTTGAATCTAAAGCACGAATCATACGTCAGATCATATTAGTGTCGTTCCCAGTAACGATAACATTATTAACATAGACCAAAAGTAACACAACTGATGGTCCATAATGGTAAATGAACAAGGAGGAATCGGATCTTGAGTTAATGAAATCCCCAGCTGGTAAGTGTAATCCGTAACATGTTATTCCATGCTCTTGGTGCCTGTTTCAGTCCATATATTGCTTTATATAATTTACAGACATAATCCGGTCGTGTGGTATCAACATATTCTAATGGTTGGCTCATGTACACATCTTCATGCAGGTTACCATTAAAAAATGCGTTGTTAAAATCCAACTGTCGAAGAGACCACCCTCTTGTCACAGCTATATAAAGGATTACCCGAATGGTTGATGGCTTGACAACAGGACTGAAGGTTTCAAAGAAATCAACCCCAGGATGTTGAAGAAATCCTTTGGCAACTAACCTTGCCTTGTATTGTTGGATCGATCCATCAACATTCCGCTTTAGCCTAAAAATCCATTTGTTGCCCAGCATATTGTACTGCGGAGATGGGGGAACCAGGTGCCAGGTTCGATTGGCCATTAGAGCGGAGTATTCAATGTCCATGGCCTCCTTCCACTGTGGAGTAGCAAGAGCATCCTTAACCCTAGTGGGTTCAGTTAATGACCAATCACTCTTAGTCTCGGTAATCCAAGCTTTTGGCTTAAAATTTTTTACCTTTCCTTTGGTAATCATGGGGTGAGATGGTAACACTGCTGGATTGGATTCTGTCGAGGGGTGTAGTTCAGTTTTTAGGGGAGACACAGGTTGTGAGGTTGAAGATGACTCTTGTAACCGATCCAGAGATGGAATAGAGGGCACATGCGATAGAGTAGTGTTAGGCGAGTTTAAGATTGGGCTTGGGCTATAGTCAGGTGAAGGAGAAGATAACAGATTAGGAAGTGTTGAATGTGTGGTAGAGAGTGGATTTTAGGTAGTGGATAAATTGGGCTGGGCCAAAGGACTAGGTAGGTTGTTAATTAATGGGTTAAGATTTAGTGTAATATATTGTGGATTATGTAGGGTTGGGCTGGAATGGGCTGTGGACTCATGAGTGGAATTTTGGGTACCAGAGGAAAAAGGAAACTCATTTTCATTAAAAACCACATGCCGTGATATGAAGATTCGTCCATCCGAATTACACATTTGTGTATGAACTGGGCTTGGGCCCAAGTAGGTACATTTTTCTGAGTGAAATCCCAGTTTGTGGGCTTGATATGGTCTTAATCATGGAAAATAGGCACATCCAAAGATTTTTAAGTTAGTGAGATCCAATTTCTTATCAAACAATACTTGCATTGGAGATTTGCCTTGTAAGACTGATGTTGATAGCCCATTTATTAAATAAGCAGCTGTAACAAAGGCATCCCACCAGAAGTGCAAAGGCATGAAAGCTTGTGCCAGTAGCGTTAGAGCCATTTCAACAATGTGCCTATGTTTCTATTCCGCTCTTCCGTTTTGGGCAGAAGTGTAGGGGCAAGATTGTCTCAAAATGATCCCTAAAGAGCTGCACAATTGATGAACGCGATTATACTCCCTCCATTATCTGACTGTAATGTCTTGATTATCACATTGAACTGATTTTTAATCAATTGTAGGAAATGTTTAAAAGCTTCCAATGTGTCTGATTTTTGTTTTAACGGATAGACCCATAGAAACCAGCTATGATCATCTATAAATGACACATAGTAGTGATAACCATTAATTGATGTGATGGGAGCAGGACCCCAAACATCTGTATGAATAAGATCAAACACTTGAACAGCACGAGAAGTAGAGTCAGAGAATGGCAATGCTTTGGACTTTGCTCAGTTGACAGGTCACAAAAATCACATTCTTCTTTAGATTTAACTTGCAGATTACATTCTCTAAGTAAGAAGTTTAAAACTTTGGATGATGGATGACCCAACCGTCTATGCCAAACAGTCTTTGATTCAACAACATTAACACTTGTTGATAACACTAATGCTGTTAAATCATTATTTTTGTCCATTGATTGTTGTGAAGCTACACCACCTCTCCTTGAAATATCCACAGGTTTCACCTCCGCACCATTTAGTTTATATAGACCATTGCTAAGAACTCCTTTCAGTAACATTCGACCCGTAAGCTTGTCCTTAATAACACAACAATCATCGTGAAATTCAACAAACACATGATTATCTTTAGCAAGTTTTGATATACTGACTAAGTTCTTTGTTATAAGGCACACACAACATATTTTCCAGACTTAATTTATAGCCACCATTAGTCAAACAAGAGTTTTCTACATGAGAAATTTGTAAACTATCACCATTACCCACTGTAACACTTTCTTTACCTCCATATTCAGCAAGGTTTGCAATGTTATTGTAATTGGTTGTGACATGATTTATGGCACTACTATCCACATACCAACTGGGATCGGATACTGTTTCAGGTGTAGCAAGGAATGGATTACTGTTTTGTGCTGCTACAAATGTTGATGGATTATTGCCTGGTGGATTAGAACCATTTCCATTTCCTCTGTTTTGATGTTGTTGAGGACTGAACTTCTTATCATACCTGTGATAACACACATCAACAATGTATCCTATCTTTTTACATACCTGGCATATAGGGCGATTTTCACGACCTCTTCCTCGACCTCGAAAATTGTTTGAGCTTCCCCCTCCATGGTAGTTATTGTAGTTACCTCTTTGACCATTGAACTGAGAACGATTTGTTTGTTGGATGTTTCTTGTAACATTATTCTGATTGGGCAATTTCGCACCATTTGAAGATTTACTGAAGGCCATGTTCACATATGCATTGTGACTAAATTGAACAGTTATTTTGGAGTTATTCTGATGTTCCAGTCATTTCTCAAAGGACAAGAGTTCTGACAGCATATCAAGCCACAAAATATCATGTCACACCCCACCCCAGACTACCCTCCGAGCCTAAGAAAGGGCGTGACTGCAGCAGTTAACAACCCTTTTGTTGACACTTACTGCCTAATAAACTCTTACGAAAATAACTCTGATACCAATGAACAAATTCAAAAATCAACTGATTAAGTAGGCCCATTTAATTACAACAATGTAACGTTTATACAACTCCAAGGCTTAACAACAAATTTACAAGAACAACTGTAAACCCTCCAGAAGTGTAACTGTGGTACGTGGCAGACCTTGACCTTAGCAGCACATTGGAACTCCTCACCTTTCGCTACCTGAGAGGGGGGAGGGGGGGAGGGGGGGAGGGAGGGCGTAAAACACAAAACATGGAAAAACATGAGCTATAAAAGCCAGTGAGTAGTGTCTTTAGATAAACAAATAACTTTGTCAACAAAAATATACTTTTGGGAAAGTAAAACATAGTCAACAAGAACATTACCACAAGTTCATTATTATTTTCCAACCAAACCGCTGGACAATCCCCAGCTCGACCGCTGGTTAAAACAATCAACCCCAGCTTGACCGCTGGTTATCACATAATAAAAACATCTCCAGTACTTTCACACGTATACTAAGACAACAAAAATTCCTATGGAAACTTTCCCTATACCCTATTATCCCGCCAATATGCATATCGACTATTTTCCCACTAACTATGCTTAAGTAACTTAACTATATTTTCCGTCGGTCGTCACGACTATCATTTCCCATCGACCGAATCCGACTATATTTTTCTGCCAAGTACCTTTTCAAGCATGCTAACTATATACCCCGGGTACAATTTCAGTTTCCAAAACAAACACACAAGCAATATCTTAACAAGCATAGTAATCAAATAAACATATATCCCTAATCATGCCAATTTAAAATTATCCCCTATATATATTTATCTATATATAGAAATTAGTTCAACAATACAACACACAATAACCATTCACCTCGATCGTTTAGGAACCTTTCTCTTTAGAAGTTCCTTGGTCACCTCGGGCTCCCTTTTGAACCCTACGATCTAAATTCAACTTAAAGCTCAGATTACTTATAGTTATAGGCTTTATCTCGAGATACTTCCTTCTATAAATATGCTCTAAAATATCTTAGAAAGCTTACCTCAAAATATTTGCTGAGAAATCTTCGTGGTTTGGCCGAAATCATCAAAAAAATCAAGACTAGCTCAGCTTACCCGACAGCTTGACCCCTCTTTCTTTTCCTCATTCTTCAGCCCGATTCCTTGGAGATTCTTCTCTAGTATCTCCACCATGAAAATTAGACTCTTTTAACTTTTAGATGGATTTGGAATCACATCAAACGCATGAGTATTTTGGGAGAACTTCTCATTCCAAATTGACGCTACTTCCTGTCTTTTCTGCCCGACAGCATCTTCCCTCTTGGAACTTCTTGACCAACACATGGTCTTATTACAACGCATGGTCTTCTCCCAATTATTCCTCACACACACTTCTTTATGTCCTTTGAAGAGAATTTGAGTTCTCATCTAAAGTCCTTGGCCTTATTTATAGGCGTCCAAGATTGCTCCACGACCGACACCTTCTTCTTGGCTGCATGTCTAAGTGTCTTTTCTTCACACTATCAACACATTCTTAAATCAGCGTAAGCCAAAGTGTCTTCTTCTTCTTTCACCAATTCATAGTCCTCATCCTTTACATGTCTTCTTATGCATCCACTTAATTTGCTTAAGGTTTAAGAATTCCTCCTAACAAGCCACATGTCCGGATGACGTCCTCCATATGAGTTCATCCTTCCTATGCGTCCACAAACCCTTAGATATTCAACGCATAGTATGCCATCAACGCATAGCAACCCATGGTTCCTCTTGGTTTTCAACACAGCACCATCGGAACCCAACTCACTCAGTCATCGCAAGCCTTAACCAACGCAAGGGCCAACCACTATGTGTCCAACCTAGCCCATCGCATGGCTTGTCCAACGCATCCATCGTGCAAGCCATCGCCAACCTCCAACGTATAGCAAGGTCGCACGGCCTCGACGTATAGAACGGTTGTTTAGCATAAATCGCATGGCTCACTCATCATTAATGCATCGCTCGCATGAGTCACTTGGCATGGGCGTTTGGTCGGCAGCTTGGCATCGACGCATCACTTGGCATGGAAGCTTGGCATCGACGCATCGCTTGACATGGCATCTTGGCATCGACGCATCGCTTGGCACGTCAGCTTAGCATCACTTGTAGCGCTCGCTCGATGCATGGGCGCTAGCATCGACGCATGGGCTCGCTCGACATGGGAGCTTAGTGTCGTTCGCACACCCTTGCGTCTGCATGTCCTTTGCACCGACGACCCTCGTGCCATCCCAACCTTCCAACGCATCACTTTCAACTTTCTTCCTTCAGCCATATGGACGCATACCACCCTTCCAACGCATCCATCATCCAATGCATCCAATGCATCCAACATATCCATCATCTAACGCATCCAACGCATACATCATCCAACGCATCCAACACATCCATTCAGCCTAATGCGTTGGTCTTACCTCCAAGGCATGCGTCACTCACACTTCAACTTTTCCCTTGCCCTAAATAATCTCTACAAGATCTTATGGCCAATGCATGACAATGCCTAGTCCAACACTTAGTCAATTTTTCATCAATTAAAGTTTAACTCAAAGCTACTCAAGAAAATTCTATTCAACACTTAGAAATTTCCTTCTCTTCAACATTGATTTTATCTTTCACTTAGTTAATTTCCTTAACCACCTGCTTAAGTAGGAAAAATGAAAATCCGGGTTTCACATTTACTTCCCCCTTAAGAAAATTTCGTCCTCGAAATTTACTCGAACTAACTTCAGTCTAAAGTTCCACAGTAACCATTGTTGTAAACTTTTATAACCTCGTCTATTACTACGCTTCCACTGCACTACTCTGATATCAACTTTCTTAGTTTGTCCAATGATACCTCACCTAGCCATCTCTAAGCTAGATGTTGAACAAAACTATCTACAACATAATCATTTCTATCTCAAACTTTAAATGAGAATAACTTAAATTCACACTTACCTTCCTCGGTAGATCTTCAGGTAGCGTTGTGAGTTCCAGCTCTGGTTGCCTACTAGGTCATGCCACCTTCGCCATTCCTCTTAGTCTACCTTTACTAATTTCTTAGGTTTCTCTTTAAACCCTTACTCTACCACACTTCCCTTTTGTTTTACTAAACTCAACCCTCAGGTTTTCTAGAACTTTATGCTTTGATATCAACTAGTATCAACTAACCCTTCAACTTTCCCAGAAACTTCTGCTTCGATACTAAGCTGGTATAAACTAATTCCTTAATTATCCCAGAAACTTATGCTCTGATACCAAGTTATCACACCCCGCCCCAGACAACCCTCTGAGCCTGAGAAAGGGCGTGACTGCAACAGTTATCAACACTTTCGTTAACCCTTACTGCCTAATAAACTCTTGCGGAAATAACTCTGATACCAATGAACAAATTCAACAATCAACTTGTGAACACCGAATCCTAATTTCTCTACTTGAGTATGTTCCCTACTGAGACTAGTGTGGTGAGTAGGTTGATGTGGAAACTAGTATGTAATGGTAGAGAAAATGGTGGAAATTAAAAGAAAAGAGGAAATTTGGAAGCTTGACTTTTGGGGAAAAAACTTGGAAAATTTGCCTAAGCATAAACCTATATGCGTTGGATGTGTTGGATGATGGATGCGTTGGATGCATAGGATGATGGATGCGTCGGATGCGATGGATGCATTGGAAGGATGGTATGCGTCCATGCGGCTGAAAGAAGGAAAATTAAAGTAATACGTTGGAAGGTTCGATGGCACAAGGGTAGGCGAGGACGCGGGCAAGGCATGCGTCGATGCACAGCGCCCAACCCATGCATTGAGCGTCCATGCCAAACGCCTCTGCCATGCGCCCAGCCCATGCGTCGAGCGTCTCTCCCAAGTGCCTCTGCCAAGCACTCAGCCCACGCGTCGAGCGACCATGTGGTGAAGCGTCCATGCATCGAGTGCCCTGCCAAGCGCCCATGTGGCCGAGCGATGCCCAGCGCCTATGCCACACGCCCATGCGTCGGTGACCAGTGCCTATGCCAAGCGCCATGTGCCCATGCCAAACAAGCCGTGCGGTGATACCTAGTGAGCCATGCGTCGAGGATGAACGACCATCCTATGCATTGGTGATGGCTGGCTCTTGCAATGGTTAGGACTTGCGGTGGCTAAGTTGGGTTGCTATGCATTGAGTAGTGGACTATGCGTTGATGGTGCTATACATTGAACATCCAAGCGTTGTGGACGCATATGAAAGATGAACTCACCTAAAGGACGTCATCAAACATGTGTCTTCTTGGGAGGAAACCTTAAGCCTTAAGAATTTGAGGTGGTTGCATAAGAGGATATGAAAATTGAAGCCCATGTGTTGGCTACATAGGAGAAGGACAATTATATTGCGTTGATAAAAAAGTTTTGTTGTTAGTGTGAGGAGGAAACACTTGGACATACAGCCAAGTAGGAGGTGTCGAATTTGGAGAATATTTGGACGCCTATAAATAGGACCATGGATTTCTTTTTCCAGACCATAATTCAAAAAGACATTAAAAAGAGTGGGAAAGCTGATTAAACTTTGCGTTGAGAGCAAAATCCATGCGTTGATCATAGAGCTTCAAAAAGGACGCATTGGACAGTGAAGTCTGGAAAACAACATCAACTTGCGACGAGGAGTTCTCCCAAAATACTCCTGAGTTTGGAGTGATTCCAAAGCCACCTAAAAGCTCTAGAAGTCTAGTATTCAGGGTAGGGCTTCTGAAGAAAAAGCTCTAAAGGATTGGACTAGAAACTGAGAAGAAGACAGAAGGGTTAAGCTATCGGATAAGCTTGGGCCAGTCTTGAAGATTTTAAGATTGCAGCCAAACCACGAGGAGTTCTAAGCTCAAATTTTACGGTAAGCTTTCTGAGACATTTTAGAATATGTTTGTAGAAGGAAGTATCTCAAAATAAGGCTTAGAACTATGAGTAATTTGAGTGTTAAATTGAATATGGATTCTAGGGGTGAAAAAGGGAGCCCGAGGTAAACAAGGAACTTCTAGAGTGAAAAGTTCCTAAGCGATCGAAGTGAGTGGCTAAAACATTTGACTAAAATGTTTGAATAAAATATTTACAATGTTTTAAAGAAATGATGTTTTAAAGAAGATTATTCTCATGTCAGCTAGTTTTACAAAGTGATTTCCAAGCAAACCATGAGTTATGTTTTAAACGCATGCATGTGTGAGAAGTTTGTTGAAAAGCTATTTATATGTGTTAAATATACCCAACATGCGTTAGTATCTTTAAAGCTATGTTTTTATATGTGTTATACTTTACATGCTTTAAAGAGAAAGTCATTTATGACTAGTTTTACTTAAAACACGATACCGAAGGACATTTGAGAAGGTATCCGCCCAACTAGATACAGAAGGACATTTGAGAAGGTATCTAACCAACTTGGTACTGAAGAACGTTTGAGAAGGTACCAAACCAACTTGATACCGAAGGAAATTTGAGAAGGTATCCTAGCAGCTCGATATTGAAGGACATTTGAGATGGTATCTGAGTAGAAGTACCTAAGGTATGACGGTACTTAGTATGGCCACGTGCACGTAAGTAGATAGAGTCAGAGATTGAGCAAAAGGGTTCTCTCTTGACTAGCAGTTGGTGTTGGGATTATTTTTAACCACAGCAGGGTTATTCTCAACTAAGAAACGATTTTACTGTATCATGATTTAAACAGCTTTACATGTTTTATATTTGGAAAATGTTTATACTGCAGTGCAAGGTACTTAGAAGCTTATCTTTCAGTTTAAACTCTTTATTGAGATTTTTGCATGAGAATCAGTCATCTTTCTTAAGTCACTCACTAGGCTAGCAAGTTCACCCCGTTTTCAAATGTTTTCCTTTCCCCCAGGTAACGGTCAAATCCTCAGGAGATAGCTCTGCATCTGCTCTGCCACTAAAGGATAAAGATATTGTAACTCGTCGGTTTAGGTGGTTACTGTAAATATTGTACACATGTTTCCGTTGTTCATATAGGGACTGGGGTTTTTGAACTTTGGGACTTATGAATCTAGTGTTGTAATGACTCTAAACATGTTTTGTTTCTGAATTAATAAATTTTTGGCCTAAAGACATTCCACTGTATATGAGTTATATATTGGTATCAGAGTTATTCTGCAAGAGTTATTAGGCAGTAAGTGTCAACCAAAGGGTTGATAACTATTGCAGTCATGCCCTTTCCTAGGCTAAGAGGGTGGTCTAGGGCGGGGTGTGACACAATCGATTAAGTAGGCCCATTTAATTACAACAATGTAACGTTTATACAACTCCAAGACTTAACAACAAATTTATAAGAACAACTGTAAACCCTCCGAAAGTGTAACTGTGGTACGTTGCAGACCTTGACCTTAGCAGCACTGTGGAATTCCTCACCTTTCGCTACCTTGGGGGGGGGGGGGGGGGGGGGGGAGGGGTTAAAATATAAATCATGGAAAAACATGAGCTATAAAGCCAAGTGAGTAGTGCCTTTAGATAAACAAATAACCTTGTCAACAGAAATATACTTTTGGGAAAGCAATACATAGTCAATAAGAACATTACCATAAGTTCATTATTATTTTCCAGCCAAACAGCTGAACAATCCCCAGCTTGATCGTTGGTTAAAACAATCAGCCCCAGCTTGACCGCTGGTTACCACGTAATAAAAACATCCTTAGTACTTTCACACGTATACTAAGACAACAATAATTCCTGTGGAAACTTTCCCTGTACCCTATTATCCTGCCAATGTGTACATTGACTATTTTCTCACTAGCTATGCTTAGATAACTTGACTATATTTCTCGCTGGTCATCACCGACTATCATTTTTCGTCGACCGAAGTTGACTATATTTTCCCACCAAGTACCTTTTCAAGCATGTTAACCATATACCTCGGGTACAATTTCAGTTTCCAACACAAACATATAAGCAATATCTTAACAAGCATCGTAATCAGATAAACATATATCCCTGATCTCAATTTAACATTATCCCCTATATATATTTACCTATATATATAAATCAGATCAACAATACAACACACAATAACCACTCACCTTGATCGTTTAGGAACCTTTCTCTTTAGAAGTTCCTTGGTCACTTCGGGCTCCTTTTTGAGCCCTATGATCCAAATTTAACTTAAAGCTCAGATTACTTATAGTTCTAGGCTTTATCTCGAGATACTTCCTTCTAAAAATATGTTCTAAAATTTCTTAGGAAGCTTACCTCAAACTCTTAGCTCATAAATCTTCGTGATTTGGCCAGAATAATCAAAATATCAAGACTGGCTCAGCTTACCCAACAACTCGACCCCTCTATCTTTTCCTCATTCTCCAGCCCGATTCCTTGTAGCTTTTTCTCCTGCAGCCCCACCATGAAAACTAGACTCTTTTAGCTTTCAAATGGCTTTAGAATCACATCAAACGCACGAGTACTCTAGGAGAACTTTTCATTCCAAGTTGATGCTACTTCCTGTCTTTTCTACCCGACAGCATCTCCCCTTTTGGAACTTCTTGACCAACACATGGTCTTGCTACCAATGCATGGTCTTCTCTCAATTAGTCATCACACACTCTTCTTTATTTCGTTTGAAGAGAATTTGAGTTCTCATCTGAAGTCCTTGGCCCTATTTATAGGCGTCCAAGATTGCTCCACGGCCGACACCTCCTTCTTGGCTGCATGTCTAAGTGTCTTTTCTTCACACCATCAATACATTCTTACATCAGCGTAAGTCAAAGTGTCTTCTTCTCCTTTCACCAACGCATAGTCCTCATCCTTTACATGTCTTCTTATGCATCCACCTAATTTGCTTAAGGTTTAAGAATTCCTCCTAACAAGCCGCGTGTCAGAATGACGTTCTCCATATGAGCTCATCCTTCCTATGTGTCCACAAACCCTTGGATATTCAACGCATAGCAACTCTTGGTTCCCCTTGGTTTTCAACACAACACCATCGCAACCCAACTCACTCAATTATCGCAAGCCTTAACCAACGCAAGGGCCAACCATTATGTGTCTAACCTAGCCCATCGCATGGCCTTTGTCCAATGCATCCATCGTGCAAGCCATCGTCAACCTCCAACGCATAGCAAGGTCACACGGCCTCGATATATAAGACGGTTTCTTAACATCAATCGCATGGCTCGCTCGTCATCAACGCATCACTCGCATGAGTCGCTTGGCATGGGCGCTTGCCCGGCAACTTGGCATCGACGCATCGCTTGGCATCGATGCATTGTTTGGCACGACAGCTTAGCATCGCTCGCAGGGCTCGCTCGGTCGCTCGACACCTGGGTGCTGGCATCGACGCATGGGCTCGCTCGACATGGGCGCTTAGTGTCGCTCGCACACCCTTGCGTCTGCATGCCCTTTGCACCGACGACCCTCGTGCCATCTCAACCTTCCAACGCATCACTTTTAACTTTCTTCTTTTAGCCGTATGGACGCATACCACCCTTCCAACGCATCCATCATCCAACGCATCCATTCAGCCTAATGCGTTGGTCTAACCTCCAAGGCATGCGTCGCTCCCACTTCAACTTCTCTCATGGCCTAAATAATCTCTTCAAGATCTTATGGCCAATGCTGGCAATGCCTAGTCCAACACTTAGTCAATTTTTCATCAATTAAAGCTTAACTCAAAGCTACTTAAGGAAAATCTATTCAACACTTAGAAATTTCCTTCTCTTCAACATAGATTTTAACTTTCACTTAGTTAATTTTCTTAATCACCTGCTTAAGTAGGAAAAATGGAAATCCGGGTTTCATATATCAGGTTTACTCTGAACGACAACCATTACAGGGTTGTATTCTTCATCCAGGCCAAGTAGAACTTGCGACACTAAGGCTCTTGTAGTTATCGGACTTCTAGCCTGAGCCAAATTATCAGAGTGTAGCTTCATTAGTTTCAAGTATTCACTCATTTTCGAGTTACCTTTGCGGGTTTGTTGAAATACTTGACGAAGATAATCTTCCTCTACTCTAGATTGGACTCCAAACAGATTGTGAATGGCATCCCAGAGTTCCTTCGCATTTTTGAATCCCATAAGTTGAACAACAACCTCTGATATCATCGAATTATACAGCCAACCAAGTAAAGGCTGATCTGCTGTGATCCAGGCCTCATACTGAGGATTGATTGTGCTTGTTGCAGCATAGCTGGATCCTCCTCCCATAAGCTGCTGTGAATCGGGTTCAGTTGAGCTGACAGGGGTGGATTGTGAAGTAGATGGAGAAATAAACATTTGAGGACAAGGTTCACCCCCTGTTAGGTGACCTTTCAGTTTGTATCCACATAAAATTGGGAGGGCTAGGGTTCTCCATAACATAAAATTTCCTCTCTCAAGCTTGATACTCGTGATCTGATTTAGCAGCTGATTCAGCGGAGGACTGCTGAATTTGGTTAACCCAGAATTTACGCTAGAGAACCCGGAGAAGAAGGCGTCTGCCATTGCGGCTCTGATACCAAATCAAGATTTTAATTAGCAGAGATTTTGTAGGAGAGGGTATAGCTCGACTGTATTTTTCAATGTCATTAATGAGGTAGAAACTTTCCATTTTATATACAGAGAATCCCTAAATTAGGGTTGCCCAAGAATGGTAAATGGATAATAGAATAATATAACGAAAAGCAGCAAATACATTAAAATAACCAATCAGAAAAAGATGAGGGAATAAAGTTTGTTATGGAAATCGTAACAACCAGAAGATATTTGTGCTTCCTCATCCATGACTAGGATTGGTGACTTGGCATGGTTGTCTTGACGTGGCATCAGTTGACCTCTTAACTTGGGCCACTCTGTCATTGTCGTTAACATTTTTTACTTCATTACCCAATTGGGTCACTGGAATGTGGATCTGCTTAAGGAGGCTACTCAAGAATCAGATATTAAACACATCATTAGAATTCTGATTAACTTGAATGCTAAGGATCGATTATGTTGGCACTTCGATAAATATGGGCTTTATTCGGTCAAGTCAAGTTATAAGTGGTTCCAACGTTCCAGATTATATGTATGTTCCTCAAGTGAAAATTCAATGGAATCGGTCTAGATTAACTTATGGAAACTTAAAATCCCTACCAAAATTAAGTTGTTTTTATAGAGAACTCTCAAAAACATCATCCCCACTAGAGTTAATTTGTACAACAATGGTCTTAATATTTCACCAATTTGTCTGATCTGCCAAAAATATCCATAATTTTTGGATCGTATTTTCTTTACATATCAAAAAGCGAAGGTGATTTAGGAATCGCTTATTTCTATCAATCAACCAAAAGAGAATTTTAATGACAGTATTCTAGACAGGTGGTGTGCAATTCAAAGTTCATGTTCACAAAAAAAAAAAAAAAAAAAAAAAAAAGAACTAATCGCAGTTTCATGTTGGTCTATGTGGAATGACATAAATGCAATAATCAATAAAGGTAGTTTCATCTCGGTAGAAGCAAGAAGTAAATGGATTAGAGACTACCTGGAGCAAGTTACCAGTGTCTCTCTTCCTCCTATTTTGAATCAAGGTGTTAAATCAATGACGACTTCGACATGCAACAGGGTTTGGTCTCCTCCTACCAAAGGCTTATTCTCTCTCACCGTCGATGTTGCATGGATTGTAAATCCAACCGTGACAGGTCTTGGTGCTGCTATACGGAACTACGATGGCTCTGTTATAGCTTTACTCTCAAAGAGTCTGACCATGACTTACACGCCATTAATTGTCGAACTCCTTGCAATAATCAAAGGCATGAAGTTGGTCATTTCACTGGGTATCCCTAACCTTCGTGTTGAATCAGATTGTCTACTGGCGATTAATCTCATTAACAAAGAGCAGTTAGCTTTGAATGAAGTCGGTAGAACATTGAAGAAATTTTGTTGATGAAAAAGGATTTATCTTCCATCTCTTTCCTCTTTTTATCTCGCTTTTGTAATAAGTTAGCTGACAGTTGAGCAAAAGAAACAAGAATTAACCATCAGGATTGTATCTGGCCCTGGGATTGTCCAGCCCATTTTCTTAGTATAGCTGAGATGGACATTTCTAACTCTTAGCCCACGAGGCAGTATAAAATCATTTTCTTTGAAAAAGAAAAAGAAAAAAGAAAAATGGATGCTACTTTCTCCATCTTTTCAAGCTTTCTGGTTCCTACCAAAAAGTTTGGTGGGATCACCTTAAACTTTTTCTTTTTTGTATAATTATCCTAAACATTTCTAATAAAAAAAACATTCATTTTAATGAATATAATTGCTCATACTCTTATATAGATCTTTTTTCTAATCAATGTAGAAGTTTATTTGTAACTAAAAATTTATCTCAAAAAAATATCATCTAGAGCCTTTTCATCGTCCATTTATTCTTGGCGCTTACGAGAGTTTGCACTTACCTAGGCCTAAAGAAAATGTAGTTATAGTACAATACAACCAAAAATCACCTCATGGAACGTACTTGGGCTCTATCATTTGTCATGTTGGATTGATGTCTCAAATCTCATGGTCTTGTAGTCTATGATTGTATTGTACAAACATTATATTTATCTAATAAAATAAAAGGCCTTTTATTTGACATTTAGGTGCATTAACTCACAAAAATCAATAAACTAAAATCCAAAGTTATCTTATGTAACTTAGACATGTAGAAGGAACTCGTTTTTAAGAAAATCTTGAGCAGAAGCAAATCGTTCAAATTCTATTAATTATTCAAAACATAATTTACAGTATATATACAATTAGATCTGCATTTATAATAAACTACAACATGCCTTTTACAAGAAAAATAGTTCAAGATACATTATCTTTGAAGAACCTTTCTTCGTGTAACTCCCTCGAATAGTCACGAGCCTCAAACAAAAACAACAACTCTTGAAGACCTTTTTCAAGATAACTCGAACAGAAACAGGGACATTACCACAAAGAACCTTTGATAATCTCGGGGTGAGAACCTAGGAGTGGTGGACTCTAACTATTTTGGTTAGGAGGGAAAGTTTGAGTGGAGGAGGTAGAAGATTGAAAGAACACATATAACTTTTCTGCAATTCTCAATCGTTTAGCAATCTAAAAAACATTAGTCGTAAAGGAAGAAAGAAAAAAAATTTTCTTTTATTCCTTTGCCACAAAATCAATAACCACCCACTAAGATGGTTGGAGAGAAAAGAGAAAAGTTATTATTCAAATAATAATAAAATAATATAAATAAATATGATAACTATCTTATCATATTATATTTATATTAAATTATATGTTATATCAAATATAACATATAACCTATAGTTTTAATATTGTATTACATACAATATAAACTATAGTTTCTTTTCCCTATTTTATGACATTTAATATAAATCATATTTATATTAAATTTAACAACTATGAATCACATTCGTAAAAAATATATTTGAATCTCATTGAAATATACATTATAACAATTATATCATATATAATTGAAACAATTTAATTATATCATATATAATTAAATCATATATAATCAAATTCCTCTTATTAATTTGAACAATTCAAATTAACCCAAAAACTAATTATCAACTAAATCATCTTGAACTACCAAGGGGACCTTATGGACCTGTAGCTTGAAGCTTCTACAGTACATAAATAATTAATAAAACTCTTTAATTACATTATTCACCATCTGTTAACTATCAGACACTCTACTAAAGATCAACAGCTGCACTCTTCACATTACAAATATATTTCTGTGTCAATTGGATATAACCAATCAACAGTACGATGACCATTCACAAATTGCTCGTAAGTACAACTAGGTCAAATTATCATTTTGCCCTTGTAGTTACATCTAACTTCTTAAGTACCACTGATTCCTCTAATGAACAATAGATCATAGTCCTACTATGACTAAACCCCTCTTGAGCGAGGAGAGGGTGTGGTGTCATATTGTTCAAGACCCGAAATTAACCCTTAAGGGAGCAATTTATCTACTTACCCATGCTTCGGGGAAGGAGTGAATTCCATCATGTGTAGTTGTGTTCCCAGCTCCTCAATCAGACGAATCCACAAAATGGTAGGCTTGTTGAGTCAGCGATCTAGTTACTTTCACACATACAAATCAAAGGATCGTCCTCATAGGCAGGAGTACACAACTCACTCAGGATTCAGTTCATGTTACCTATGGTCATCCTAGTGAAATGTAAGCCTTTATTATGAATGACATTATATAATGAGACTAAACATTTCTTGGTCCGGTCTTATACAAACTTCTTTGTATAAAATATCTCCGCTCGCATGTCTAACACATGAATGATCAGGATCATATCATTTGTAGCACTTTAAAACAATTGTATCACCTACAAAGCGAGCCATACTCGTATTATCACCAGGATAAGGTACCCAACCTTATTCATTCACTACAGATCATTTAGGTTATCACTTAAATATAATCTACCTGTATGTCTCCACATACATGTTTAAGTTAAAAAGATAACCTTGGATGTTAGTTTATTTAAAATATCACATATTTTACAGACAATGTGAATAAAATATCATATATTATTAATCACATAAGAGTTTGTTCATACAATGTTTACAAACTATAGGAACCTACAAGATTTAGGGCATTAACCTCAACATTAGAGACATACATGTGGATCATGTTTTAGTGATAACCTAAACGGTCTATAGTAGATGGATAAGGTTGGATACCTTATCCTGGTGATACTATGAATACAACCCGCTTTGTAGTTGTTACAATTGTTGTAAAATGTTATAAATGATTTGATCTTGATCATTCATAAGAGTCATGTGAGTGGGGATATTCCATATAAAGAGTTTGTATAAGATCATACTACAAAATGAATAATCTCTCTATAACACCATTACTAGAAGAGACTTACATTTCACCAAGATGACCATAGGTGACTTGACCTAAATCCTAAATGAGTTGTGAACTTTTGCCTATAAAGGTTGTCCTTTGATCTGTATCGGTGAGAGTGATCAGTTTCGCTGACTCAATATGCCTACCATTTTGGTGAATCATTTGATTAGGGAGCTGAAAACGTAGCTACACAAGAAGAAATCCACTCATTTCTTACTGTTAGGGCAAGTAGAGAAATTACTCCCTTAAGGGATGATTGCAAGACTTGAATAATGTGGCGCCATAACCTCTCATGGCCCGAAAGGGGCTTAGTTATAGTTGGACTATGACTAATTGTTCATTAGAATGATTAGTAGTACTTAAGAAGTTAGATGTAACTATAGGGGCAAAATGACAAATTTGACTAAATTATACTTACGAGCAATTTGTGAAAATCGTTGCTTGGTTATATCCAATGGACACAGAAATATATCTGTAGTGCGAAGAGTGCAGCCGGCGGTTATTAGTAGAGTACAGGCAGTTAATGGAAGTTGATTAATTTAATTAAAGAGTTTAATTAATTAACCATGTACCATTGGAGCTTCAATCTATAGGTCCATAAGGCCTTATTGTTAGCTCAATAAGGATTAGTGACAATCAAATTAAATTTAGATTCATTTGAATTATTCAAATTAATAAAAGAAATTAATTATATAAGATATAATTAATATAATGTATGTGATGCATTATAATATAAAGTGTTATTTAAGAGAAATAAATATTTGGATATGATTTAAACATTAATGAGATTAATTAAAACACACATACACACGTGCAACGAGGTGACGTAGTTGTTATGAAGATTGCTTCAGAGCACAATGTTGTTGATTCGTTTACGAAGGCTTTTACGATTAAAGTGTTCGAAGGTCATCTAGAAAGTCTGGGTCTATTAGATATGCGGCATGTTGCCTAGGACAAGTGGCAAATGTTGGCTTTTTTACTCTTAATCTCAAATTAACTAATTTCAATTAATTAATTGATTAATATTTTGATGATAAAAATAATTTGAGTTTTTTTGAAATGTCCATTGTCCAAAGCTTGGAACAACGGTTCCAACGTAATTTGAATCACTCAAATTGAAGTTCAAACAAAGAAGATATGACTGAAACGAGCTTAATGGAAAAATCTCGAGCTGATGACGTGGCATAAATTTTCTCATCAAAGTGGACCAATTGAAAGGTGCCACTTAGGGCATGGGAGGAAGGAGACATGATGGACTTTTGATTTTTGGATTAGTTTTAAAAAAATGAATTTAATATTATTTTATGTGTGTCTAACGGCTAGTTTTGGATACATGGTGAACATTGTTTTTTGTTAGGTTTTAAAAGAAATGATTTTAAAAGATATATATATATTACTATATATATTTTTTATTTGTGTCTAACGGCTAGTTGAGTTTAAAACCTTCACCATTGATTTTTTTCTTTTTCAAGATCCAATGGCCCAAATGAAACGTGGTTTTCAACAATTTTTTCTTTCTATTTAAACTATCTTCTTTTCCAAATCATGGCAATAATTTTTATTATTTTCAATCCTCCATACCTTATTAAGTCAACATTGTTGCTCTCTCTCCAAGTTTCAATTTTCTTTTTTCATCTTCTTCTTGAGAGAGATATTTTATGTTGTGACGATTGATTCATTGAGTGAAAAATTTGTAAATCCACTCTTTTTAGAGAGTTCTTCGAGTGTGCTATTTATTTTCCAAACAATTATAATAGTTGCTCTTGATCATGAAAAAAGAGTCATTGCAACAGTTTGATCCTTAATTGTGGAAAAGGTCACGTTTGTTCTTGCGCGGAAAAAAGAATGTAGTGCGGTTCGACTCTAAGCCGTAGAAAGAGTCAAGTTCGTAGTAGCATACCCAAGAGGAGTTTGGAAAGTAGATGTAGGCTGGTTGTGCTAAACCACTATCCCTCTCCTATTTAATTTTGTAATTAATTTATTATTATACTTTATTGCTTGAAATTCACCCTCTAGAGTTTCCGTTACCGATCCTACAATTGGTATCAGAGCTAGGAGTTCTTCTACGTAATTGTTTTTCAAATATTATTATGATATTTAAAGTATCTTATTAATATTTTGAAAAATTATTTGAAAAGCTTAATTGGTAGAGTTATAGTGACTTCAGAAGATCATTCTACTGATGGACCCCCATTCCTTGATGGTATTATAAATTATAATACATGAAAAAATAGAATAAAAAAATTTATGCTTGCTATGAATTTTAATGTTTTGTATGTTCGTGAACATGATTTAGCTAAATTAAAATTGAATAATGAGTTGCACACTTTCAGTGCCAAAGTCATAAATATCATATATTGTGCATTGGATATAAACATGTGACAAAATTTTATATTTTGAATATGCATACGATATTTGGAATTTTCTTGATAATATGTATAGCTTAGAAAATTCTCCTTATAGCACTAATAATTTATTTGATGTGAAGGAGAATTATAATTTTCAAAATCAAGAAAATTCCATAAAGTAGATAAAGAAAAATGTGATGGGTCTTCTTTGTGTTTAATGGCTCCTCGGATGAAGATTCCAGTGATGAAAATAAGGTAATTAATAAATCTCTTTCCTATGATGAATTATATGATATTTTTTAAGATATGCAACACGATTTAGAAAAAATTAGCTCTAAAGATCTAAATCTATCAAAGAAGTTTAAGGCTTTGTCTATTGAGAATGAATCTTTGATAAATGAAAATACTTGCTTGAAAAATTGAGCCAATGATATATTGTCCCATAACGAAGTTGATGATTGTTGTAATGAGAAAAATGCATTGAATGACAAAATTACTTTTCTTGAGAAAAAGAACGATGAGCTCAAATCTTTGTCTTGTGAATTGAAAATTGAATTGAATGATTTGAATGATAAAAATGAGAAAATTGAATATTTTTCTTTGAAATTAAGTGATGAAATTGCTAGTTTAAAAAGTAAAATTTTTAGTTGGAAAGTAGCAATACTTCTTCAGAAAAAGAAAATGTTTTTCTTAAAATTAAATTTCTCGAACATGATATCTTTGATAGGAATGAATTTGTCAAATATCTAAGAGAAAAAGAGTCAAATCTTATGAATGAGTTTAAATGTGCTAAAAGAAAGTAATAAACAAATTGACAGGGACTCAAAAATTAGATAAAGGTAAATATTGTAATGACAAAAAAGATTAAGCTATATGGATGAAAATTCATTATCTAGTTCTAAAACTACTTTTGTTAAAGCTACTCCATATATGTCTTGAAATGCTTTACCCAATGTGATTAATTTTGTTGAATCTAAATAAGTGCTAAAGTATGAAAAATCAAATTTTGAGCCTAATAAATTTCATGTTGGATCAAGATGTGCTCATAATGTGATTTTGTGGATGAACACGAAAAGACTAGAAATGTTTTTGAAAAATCAAAGTTTATGACTAAATATTCCCATATCAAAATAATTGCATGAATAGTGCTAAATTTGTGCCTAACTATAAAAATGTTAGAGATATGCATGTGAAATCAAAGTTTTTGCCTACATGTCGCTATTGTGGAGTTAAAGGTCATATTAGACAAACTATTTTAAATTGAAAAATGCTTCTAAAAAAATTTCTTGAATAGAAATAAAGTGCAAAATCTTTGTATTAAAATGCAATTCTTGCCCAATATGACTTGTTATTCTTGTGATAAAATTGGTCATAAATATCATACTTGTTATTTGTCAAAGATGAACATAGTAAGTTTAGAACTAATTCTAAATGGGTTTCAAAGTCGTTGCTCACTAACAATGAAGGACCCAAAAAATGGGTACCAAAATTTTTTGGTTGAGCTTTCCTTGTAGGTATAATTCAAGAAGCAACTTTTTTTTTTTGAAGAGGTATTGTAATTAAAGTGCGGGGTGGGGGAATCGAACCTCAAAGCACGAGGTTAATAGTATGAACATTATGTCAGTTGAGCTATGTTCTTGTTGGCCAAGAAGCAACTTTTGCTTGGACTTCAAATGAGTGATTAATTTAAATTGGAGAGACTTTTATGGCTTGTTTGAATTCAATAAAGGAAATGACATATTTGGTAACTTTTTGTTTTATTGAATCGTTGAGATAAGTATTTCTATTGGTTTCTTTTGTGAAAATTTAATTTACTGAATGAGTTTGGGATGTTTG